>NW_011499904.1:1087773-1092221 GCF_000495115.2 Populus euphratica | reverse complement strand
TGGAATCCAAAGATAAATTAACTTAAAATTATACAATTCAAATTTCAAACAAAAGTAAAAATGTGAAAGTTAACCTGATGAGACATGATTGACTCGATGGGTCTAAAGACAATCTAGACGACTAGTGAAAATACTGTTTGACCCAGAAAAAAATCAAGATTACATATTTAAAAAAAAATATTAACACAGAAATATATTGAATTGACCTGGGTTATGAGACCATAAAACGACTTAAGTCTATTCTAGTTAACATGCAAAACTCATTATTAGGGTCATGGGATTGAGATACTTTTATAAAAATAAATCGAAACAAATGAAAAATCCTAATTCATAATCAACCAAATGTTGAAAATATTGAATGATAAAACTGGAAAAAAAATCAGTTAAAAAATAGACAAAAAAACTTAAGTTAACCAAGTTAACCAGTCAAACCTGTGACATGGGTTATGAGACTAGGATAACTACAAAAAAGCAAACCACAATAAATTATAAAGTTCAATATTCAATAAACTAAGTGTTGATAAATTATAAAGTTCAATATTCAATAAACCAAGTGTTAAAAGATGAAATTTTAAAAAAAATATAGACTTTAAATTTTTTTTAAAAACACTATTTGGCTAGAATAGAATAGCCAAAATAAAATCAAAATGTTTTGGGTAAAATTTAGGAGGAATTTCTGAAATGGGCAGAGACTTTGAGTGGGATGAAACTTATTCCAATTTGTTTTGTTTCTTAAACTAGAATAAGATATATCGGTCATTCCAAATAGAATAAAACAACATTAACAACCTTGTTTTAAACTAGTTATTTGCACACATTACACAACGCGAGTTGGGATTAATTTTTCTTAGGAAGACTAAAAAATATATAGGCATTGACCATTCATTTTACACCATTAAAAAAATTTAATTGAGAGCAAAAAAGATGATGCATATGTTTGACAAAATAAATTAAAAATCATATACATTAATAAATGTTAGAAGCATTGTGGTGCTAACCAAATATTGAACTGGTAAAATAAGATAAAAATGCATGTCAATATACTTAATTGCGACATGTAAGGAGCACTGATTTTTTTTAATTATACAAAACTAAATTTATTTTCTATAAGAAAACCTATTATTTCAACTCTTTTGAAAACAAAAAAAATAAAGAGAAAAAAACAAGAATAAAATCCAAAAATAAAAATTAAATTGATTGATATCTAATAAAATAATATCTAAAACATAATTTTCTAGTTCAATTATTATTAACTTAGATCAAATTTGAAGGGAAAAAAACAATTACAAAGGGCTATACAAAAAAAATGCCTTATAATATTTAAAAAATCATAATCTCATTTGACAACAAAAAAAACTACATCCAAATAGCATTTAATGGAATAATTTTTTTAAAAAAATATTTTTATTTATTGTTTTTAAATGAAGTAAAAAAAACCCTTTAAAAAAAAGTCCAAGAGTCCAAGCCTAATAGGGCTGCCGCTGGCCCAAAATCAAGGACAAATCCATAATCATGACACATTTAATTTTTGTTTTGCTTAGCTAGGAGGACGATAACTAAATAAACCTATATATGGACTCGAATTAGCAAAAAGTCAGTTTAAAAACTAACAATCAACCCCAAATCTAAAAAATTTTATGAGCAAACTAACAATCAACCCCAAATCTAAAAAAAATTATTAGTCTAAATCTATCATCTCAAACAAGATTAAGGTCAAACAACACCCTATTAGAACTCTTATCAAAGAATGAACTATGTTGACATCAAGATTAGTAATTTTAGTGGCGGAAACTGGTGTTAACTAATGATTTTACTTTTTTTCAATTAAAATCTAACTCTCTCTCTTCTCTCCCGAACTAAATGATAAAAAAATAAAGTTTTAGATTAAAATGAGTTTTTGTTTAACTAAAGGGACTAGAAATATTTTCATTGGAAAGTATAAGGAACAAACATAACTTTTCACATCAATTTTGAAAGCAACACTTATTTTTCTTATCCTTTTCACTTTGATCCATTATCTTTGAATCGTATCATTCCTTAATAAATTGGAAGCAATTGACTACTAATTTTGCCATCTAACAATAAAATCGAGGAGAAAAAAACTTTGGTAATTAAAATAAAAAAAAAAAGCACAACTTCAATCCATAATGAATTATAAAACAATATATAATGATCTTTGCTACAATAAAAACACCTTGCTTTAGTTTTTTACGTAATCTTTCAAGTTGATCCGTTAATCTTCAAATTTAATTGATTTAAAATAATATTTTTTTATATTCCATTTTGAAGTGGTACAATACATAACTTAGTATTTGCATACATGAAAAACATAAATTGGTGGCTCTCTTTAATTCTTTTCCAAGATAGTTGCAACTTATCTTGGTAAAAGGATCAAGAATTTTTTTTTTTTTAAAAAGGATATTTTCAGTTAACTCTGCTTCATTGCTTGTAGATGTGATAATTTTAGCGAGAAGAGGTAAAAGTGAATAAGAAGAATAACAAATATAAATGAGCCAAGAAAATGAAAATAAGTTTCAATTTCCTTTAATTGAGCTCCAATAAACTAACAAATCACTCACAGACTATTAATTTCCTCCCCATATGACCAAAAGTGACATACTAAATGCTCCTAGAAAAAGGGTAAGGTATGCTCCAAGTTGGAGCCAAAAACTATATAGCATATTAGAATTTATGAAGTCAGCTGCAAGAAGGTCAACAAGGGCCATATATATTAAGATCCCAGCAGACGCTGAATTAAGAATGCCTTGAATAATCAATGCCATTGGACTGGCTTCATTATAACTTGTTGATATCCATATGCCAATAGCAATGCCAGTCGGGGTGGTAAGGGAGAAGAACAGAATCATAATGACCTTTGCTTGAAGCTTGAATTTTGCCTTCACAATTAAATAAAGGAAATTTTAAAATATTCAATATTAAAGATGAACAAAAACTTCATATACTTGTTCATGTTCACAATTTATTTCATAATTTAATCTTGGATCTTGGGCTGTGAGATATTTAATAATTCTATTTATAACTTATTATTATTTTATTTTTTTGCATGGAAAAGTATGCTAGCCAGAAATACTTATAAAGTAGTATCTTTTTTTATTATATAGGTGTTACAAGAGCAAGAATAGGACATTCATTGATGCACATCTAAAAATTGATTTTTTATCAAGTATATTGTTACCTGAGAAATGCATCCACCAAGTCCCACACCCTCGAAAAATTGATGAAAACTCAAAGCTGCCACCAAAGGTTTGATTGTTTTTGAACTCTTAGAAGCACCTAGGGATAATCCAATGATCACAGAATGAACCAAAATTCCAAGTTCCAAGACCTGTAGAATGTGTTGTCAAACATTAGGTGTCACAGAAAAAGACAAACAATCAATCTACTGCTATTTGATTGAAATAGAACATGTAGCTTAAGATAATAATACTTTTATAGCATGTTTTTTTTTTATCATAATGTTAATTTAAAAAAAAATTAAAAATATATTAAAATAATATTATTATTATTTAAGTTTATTTTTGATATCAGCACATCAAAATGATCTAAGAACATAAAAATAAATTAATTTGAAATAATTTTTTTTTACAAAAACAAGGCCTTACAAAATAGCTTTACATGCCAAAATTTGTTGAACAATAACAAAGTTATACAAAAGTTTAGAAAAAATACACAGTTTTCAAAAATATTTGGAAAATAACATAGTTTTAACAAAGACATGATTACCAATCATGTTTTTGTTCAAACATGTGATCACCAATTGAATCTTTATTTAAAGAAGCGATAATAAATTATAGTTACATAATACAACTATTTTTCATAATCACATGTTTTATAAGTACAAAAACCTAGCTTCTTTTTCTTCTAGCAACTGCCATAAAAAAAACCTAAAAAGCCAACTATTCTTCCACCTATATAGCTAAAAATAGCCACCAATCCTCCACCAAAACACTATAGTCTTCTTTCTCTTTTCCCTACACATCATTGTAGTGTTTTTTCAACAAAACCAATCATTTCAATCACCTCTTTTAGTCTCGTTGTCGTGACCACCACTTAGCTATCGACAACTCAAGGTAAAAACACTAAACTTCTCTTACTTTTATGGGTACCATTGTTAAATTGTTAGATTTTTAGTTTTAATTTATTATTTATTATTTTTTAGGGTTGTGTTTGATAAGTTGGAATTTTGTTTAAATGATGTAATATAGGATTTAAATAAAGCAATTAGGAGTGTTTTTATGTAATTCATGTTATTTGTGGAATCAATTAAGCTAAAATTAGAAAAATTAGGGTCTATGTTGAATTCTATGATAAAATACCGTAACTAGGTATTATATTTGAATTGCAATAATGATTAGTACTTAAAAGTGCATTTTTATCATGGTTTTATATCATCATTTTACACTTGAAGTATCAATAACTCCTTAACT
>NW_011499904.1:1075552-1086333 GCF_000495115.2 Populus euphratica | reverse complement strand
TTGTTTATAATTGTTGTTTATAATTTGTACAATTAACCTCCCTATGGTTCGACCCCGGTCTTGCCGGGTTATTTATTACTTCGACACTCCTGCACTTGGGAGAAGACATCAATCTTTTCATCGTGTCAAATAATTTAGATTTTAATAGTGCAATTAGGTGTGCTTTAATTAGGTTATGAATCTCTAAATAATTGTAATCAGTTTTGGAATAAATTGTAGTAATTGGATATTATGTCTGAATTGAAATATTTTAGCTTTTAATTTATACAATTAGACATGTTATTAAGCAATTAATGTTATTAATGTCTTGAAAATTACAATTAGGGTTAGCAATGAATTTTAGAATTAATTATCATAATTGGTTGTTATGTTTGAATTAAGATATTTTGGTTTTTAATTAATGTAATTAGGTTGTTTGATCGTAATCGATGTTATAAATGTCAAAATAATTGTAATTAGGTTTTGCATTGAGTTATGAAATAAATTGTTGTAATTGGGCATTATGTTTGAATTGAGATATTTTAGTTTTAATTTATGCAATTAGACATTCTTTTTATGGAATATGACAACAATTTTTTTAAAAAAAAAATTATCATGATTTGAACAGTGCATGTGCATTGTTTGTTTTTAGTTTAATCCAATTAATATTTTATAGAAATAATACTTATTTTGTTAAATAAAAATTGTATGCAACTAACTATATTGTATATGGGGTATTATAGCCTCTATTTGTACAAATCAAATTAGACTCAACTAACTATATTGTATATGGGGTATTATAGGCTCTATTTGTACAAATCACGAAAAGGAATAAATCTAGAGATCACATTGCATGGCTATTTAATATTGATGATGAGACTTTTTAAGTGCACTTAAAAAAAACATAGGTGTCCAAAAAGAAATTTGATGAATAGTCAAATTGGTCAAAAGAACATGCATGTATGGTAATTAAAAAAGTTTTCATTGGCCTTATTTATATTTCTTGCACGTTGTGAAAATATATCTAAGGTTGTTATAAATACAATATAAATTGGGAACATAAAATTATAAATAATTTTTTTATAAATATAGTTCAAGCACCTTAAAATACATAATTGAAGTAAAAATTCATATATAACTTAAAAATATAATATAACTATTCATGTCTATATATTTTCATTAACTAACAATTAAAAAACCTAAAATAAACAAATTACTAGAACGTCATGTAAACTAAAACTAATTTTATTGTCTTAGTCAAGGATATAAATAGTTTAAGAGCTTGGCTATGTTGTTAAATAATCTCCAAATACTTCATATAATTAAAAAAAAAGGTCAATACATAGGAAGTTAGTAGCTGAAAACACCCTAAAACTTCTAAAGAATGCACAATAAAAAATTTTATATTTCAAACTAATTTCCCTGTATTGCTTCTCAAATTTCTTCATTATTCAAGCTCCTTATATTGGTCTACAATCTTTTCCCTTTCCAATTAAGTTTTATTAACGCATTCTTCAAGTTGATTCTTCTTCAATTTGAGCACTTCACAGTTCACACCGCCCCTCAACTTTTTAAATTCTTTGCACCTTTACTCAAATTTGTTTTCATTCAATCTATGCCCTTTACACAATTCTTAAATTTCTTTTCCCTTCAATCCGTGTAACTTTTGGCCAATTATATAACTGTTAAAACTTATATTACCAAAGATCAAGTTAAATATATACATACTTGTGCTAATAGTTAAGACCAACTCTACTTTTAAATTTCAATGTTATGAACATTACCAACTTTTTACTAATTTCACTCTATATATGCCGATGTAATATATATAGATTTAGAACAAGAAAAATAATTAATAATTTCCCAGCTCATGAATAAAGAATAGATTACAAAAAAAAAAAAAGCAGCTTGGTTAGCAGTATTACCCCCAGATATGCAAGAAGAAGAAAGTCTTTTTCAAGAGTTTTCCTCAGTGCTTGGGCTTGGCAAAGTAATTAGTTGTGATTTTCGATGAAGGATGAGGAAGAAAGGGGGGAAGAAATTAGGATGGCCGACAGCACAACTCGCAAGCAAAAGATGAGGTATTAAGGTATTAAAATGAGGGGTGATTACTACAACAAATAATGAAAATATATAGTTTGTTTTAGAGGCTAAAGTAGGCAACATTTATATTTCACATGAACTCGTAAAATTGGTGTGAAACTCGTGAGTTTATTGATTTTATTGAGTTAGAACAATTTTAATTTATTTTTATAAGTTTTTGAGATTTTAAAATGATTTTGCATGATAATTATATATTGACTTTAAAATGATATAATTTTCTAAGTTAACTTGTGATTTTAATAATATTTGATAGATTTTAGATAGTTTGCCTAATCCATACCATATTATTCAAATATATATAAAGACATATGGAACTTCATTTTATCATATATTTAATAAATTGTATTTAAGTGAATATAACAATTCTTAAATATATATAAATCTATCTAGTTGAGAAATTAATTGGGATTGAAAAAAATCCACTCAATAACGAGATGAATATAAAAGAAGGGCATTTTCAATGTAGATGTGATATATATGGTTAGACATGGCATAATAAAAAAAAAAATTGTGAATATAGACAATCTAAAAATTAATTGTTTGCTCGTTATATGTTAATTATTATTTTATTAAGAGATGTTACGTTAAAACTTAAATTTGTTATTATATTATACTGATTTTATATATTAAATGTTTTTGGCAGGTACGGTTGCATAGGGTGTCATGTACATGTGGATCTACTTCTTCAGAGTCTCGAGGCCACAAACGTTATCTCATACAGAGACAAGGTGATGGTGCTTCACATCACGCTCTATTCTCTTTGATATTTTTTTTTTATTTATGTGTGGTGTTTGGGTCCACTTGCGCGCACCACAACTAATTTTCACGGTCTACTGAATATCCTGCAAACCCAGTAAGCATGTAAGGCACCACGAAAGTAACAGGCGTGCACATCAGTACTCGAACCCATATGCAGTGAAAGGAGACAAGTCCTTTCAACCGTTAGGTCAAGCCCATCAATGCATTTTCTTTGATTTTTTGGTTTGGAAGATATTCATTGACCGGAGGATGTGTGGAATTATTTTATTAAGAGATGTTACGTTAAAACTTCAATTGTTTTTGGCAGGTACGATTGGATAGGGTGTCATGTACATGTGGATCTACTTCTTCTGCGTCTCGAGGCCACAAACGTTATCTCATACAGAGACATGGTGATGGTGCTTCACATCACACACGCTCTATTCTCTTTAATTTTTTTTTTTTATTATTAACATGGGTGTTCAGCTATCTTGCACGTATCACGACTAATCTCACGGGTCTTGAAGTTAACGACCATGTAAGCCTCCAGTGACCATCATATGAGCAACCAAGAACTCAAACTTGAGACTATAAAAAAAACAAATTTCTTAATCTCAAGTTTTTACCACCTCAATAATTATTCTCTTTGATTTTTTGGTTCTACTGTTGGAAGATATTCATGGACAGGAGGATATGTGGAATGAGGTTGTAAGCTTTTATTTTTTATTACAAGAAATTGCAAATATTATGCTGATTATAAATTTAAAATAAATTTCAATAATATATATATATATATATAGTGGCGGAGGGAGGGGGGGCTGGGCCCCTGCAAAGGAAAATTTTCCCAGCCCCTCCCTTATATAAAATAATTAAAATTTTAATCCTTTTAAAATAACTCTTTTAACTTGACCTTAATTTTTTTTTTTACTCTGCCCCTATATATATATACATATATATTTCAACAAACCTATTTACAATACAATAAAATCTTAAAAGATTTAAAGATTTTTTTATTTTTTTATTTTCGAGACAATGATAACATTTATGTATTAATGGACCTATAAACTTATAGATCCAATCATTTTATTTATTATATTATCAAACCAAACCCAGTACTAGTAACTTTATATATAAAATATGATCCAAATACAAAACAAATTCAAAATGTTTTAAGTTAATTTTTATTATTAATTATATTTTATTTATAAATTAATAATTATATTTAACTGAAAATAAGATTAACATAGGATGGTGAGGAGGCCATTGCTAATTTTTATGAGATGGAAGCTAATACATTTATTTATTATTATTCATCCTGCTAGTTCGATTATGCTATATAACACTAGAAATATATTCAGGTTAGTTTGTTTATATTTTCATTAATTTTATAGGTTTTAAAGTTAAAAATTATATAAGTTTTTAGTGATTATTATATTAATAATTATATAATTTAAATTTAAAATTATAAAAAAATAAATCTTTTAATTTCAATTTTTTATTAATAAACCACTTCCTAAAATAATTAACTTGAAAAGATATTATATTTAGATGATGTTGAGTGAAAGAATAAGATGTTTCATGAATTCATATTATTGATGATGTCAGCTTCGACTGGTTATCTTATATATATATATATATATATATATATATATATTAAAAGTATTATATGTTTTAAAATAAATTTTAAATCATGTTAATTTTTTAATTTTGTTTTTAAAAAAAAAAACTTGACGAAGTTTGGCCGACGACAACTGTATGTCTCCGCCAGGTCCATTTGTGGTCCTACTTTTCTTTTGTCCTTTGATGGATACGTGACATGAAATGTGGGTCAGTGGCAGATTCATTTTCTGTTGACAGCACAGTAAACAAGGGGAAGAGAAACGTTTTTCTAGTTGGTGCTGGGATGCTTGAAACTTGATTTCTCTCTAATTTCCTAAGCATTTTAAGTTGTATTTTGTTTATCTTATTAGTTTAATCCTTTTATTCCACAAATATTTGTAATAAATCTTGTGGGGGTGGGGCTACGTAGCACCAGTCAACTTATAATAAGCATAACAATTACTTGTTAAGATATCTATCCTCTGATTAATATATATAAGCATAGTGATCATATAAACGGTTCAACAATGGGGAAAAAAAATAATTTCTTCACTTCCTAATTAATGATTAAGAGAGAAAATTGAAATAAAATCATCGTAAAAACAATTGCACAAAAAAAAAAAAAAGAGTAACCAGTGTCAATTACCCTCCTCTCAAAACTATATCCAAGAGCAGGGAAAGAATATAAAGAAAACGAAAGTAAAATAAATAAATAAATAGCAAGGGTAGTGCTTAATAAGAATGCATTATGCTCATTAATTTATTATCGGTACTATAAACCTTACCTGAGAAACAATGCGGTGCCGATTAAGATCTGATGAATTTATTCTCTTCAGTACGAAAGCTGGCCCACGAATATGAACCCCACCAGCCCCATTATCATCTTGATCACTGTTCTCCTCGTGATCGCCACTGACTGGTTGAGGTTTTCTCAACTCAAGCCTCTTATGGTACCCTGTGGCGAAAGACTCCATCATCAAAGTCCCTATGGCAGATAACATGGCCACAAAACCTGCAAAAGGAAATTTCTCCCATGGATGTTGACCAAGACAAGGACTAGTTAAGCTCTCAAAAGCATCAGGAAGTATGTGAATGAACCCGGTTCCCAAGATCACACCAGCAGCAAATGCCTTGATGAGGAAAAATGCTTCTCTGTCTGGGTGCAAGTATGATAAGTTTTTGACAAAAAATGGAAGACAAATTCCCAGGGCACTGGCAAATAAAATTGAAGATATTGCAATGAGTTTGTATTTGAGTGCTTCAGATATGTTTTGATCATGACTGTCGTATGCTTTCCCTGTGCATTTTGAGGAGACTAAGACCGGCAAAAGAAGAATGAGACAGAAGATGGTAAAGATTTTCCACGAACAAGATTGCTGCTTCATCTTTGTCTAACGATGGAATGAAAGGAAACTGCGTGCTAACGTGAATATGTGAATATATACTGCGTGTGACTCATGTATATAATGAATGATTGGTGCTCGAATAGTACTATATTATGGAAAATACTAAAAGGTATGGCTAAAATTACACAGGCGCAATGTTCTCTCTCTTATTTTAATGCGGACTCATTGATATTTCTTTTTTTAACTTTATTTCTCAATTTTTTATTTTTTTTGTGAGTTGTTTTTTCCCCCCAAATTCAAGGATAATTACTAAATTTATTAACTAAAAAAAATAAAAGATGAAAAATCAAAGTAGAAAAAGACACTACAACTAGATGATGGTCTTAAAATTTTCACAAAAAATTCACTTTAATGATCAAATTTTACATGGTATACCCATGCGGTTCCTTAATATTTTTTGCAATTTAATTTTGATATAACAATTTACTTTTTTTAATTTTTAGTTTTTCGTTTAAGAGAAAAATTGTTGGATTTTAATGGTAAAAAAAAAAATATTTTTGACATCGATTCAGGTCGTCAAAATAGCTGATTTTAGTGTTATCAGGTTCCACTGAGATATTTTTTCACCTTGAAATTATCTAAACTTTATTTTTTTAAAATGATCATTTTTATTTTTTATTTTCATCCCAAGTTTTATTTTTAAATTTTTATTTATTGGCTTGAAATCATGGTTGTCCTTATTTGTTTTTGCGTTTCAAATACAGTTTTGTCCTTATTTGTTTTTGCGTTTCAAATACAGCTTTGAAAAAAAAAATTATTTTTTTTATTTTGAATTAATATATTTTTCACTTTTAAATTAATATTTTTTTAATATTTTTCAGATATTTTGATGTGCTAATATCAAAAATAATTTTTAAAAAATAAAAAAAATATTATTTTAATATATTTCCAAGTATAAAATAATTACAACATTCTTGGACACCCAAACTGCTTTTTGATGCTTATAATTCAAAAATATTATTTTAATATATTTCCGAGTATAAAACAATTACAACATTCTTAGACACCCAAACTTCCTTTTGATGCTTATAATTTTTCCTGCTAAAAATGCTACTGAATTTTTGTACAAATCTTCATGTGGAATGGGATTAAGGTATATGTTAGCTTTATAAGAGTAAGTTTTCAAAGCCTATTACGAAGAAAAGTTCAAGTAATGCTAAATTCTCATTGTTTTAGTTAATGTTTGATTTGATGTTTAAGATTAGAGTATCTTGGGGATGTAGACTTCTTCGCTAGGAAATTGCATATCTCTTGGTTATAAAGTAATTAATTAATTATTGGTGTCTTTCACCGAAACCCTGTGTGTTATCATCATATTTAGATTATATAAAAAGTTTTTATTTAAAAGCAATTATATTAAAAAAAACATATTTTCTTCAAAATAAAAATAAATAAATAAACAAGGAAAAAGAGTTTTGATTGAAGAGACTCGCTTTTCTTTCTTCATTCACATAATTGAGATTTTTATAAATATTTATTTTAATAATAGTTAGATTTTTATTCAAAAAAACATACTACTAATAAAAAAGATGCATGTACTTTCTAAAACATATATTAATAAAAAAATAAAAACTCACCTAATAGCATATATTTCTTTTATAATTTCAATAGTCACCTTTCTTACAAATATTTATTTTTATCATAGCAAAACTAAATAAAAATTTATTTTAAAAACTACCTTATGGCATTGCTGCGATGGGGAAAAAAAAATAGTTGCTATCTAGACTCATTGCAAACAAGCCACGTGTTGTGACACATTAAAAATAAATAAACTTGGCTATTGCTTTCTATTTACTCTCCAAGGAGAAAATGACGTGCAATTTATACTTCAGTGTTATAAATAACACTGTGAATTATATTTTTATGTGGAGCGTTGATTTACTAGATACAATAATTCATGATAGCAGAAATATACCGAAGCATGTTTCATTTAATTCATGATTATGTACAATTTGTTTTTTATACTTCTCATTGCCTCTATAGTGTATTTCTAAAAATAAATTCTGTAATTTTAAAATTTCAACTTGAGGTTAAAAATAAAAAAAAATTGAATAAAAATAAATAAAATAAATATATTCTCAAAAATAACCTTGGAATGAGCTTAAATGTTTATAAAACAAAGAATATAAAAAATTATATTTCTTTATGTCCTTTGTATTTATATTTTCCATCGCAAACGCCATACAAATTATCTGATAATAATAATAATAATAATAATAATATAAGGATGGATGGAATTATTGCATTGTGCTTGGGTTTCACAATTGCCATTACTATATATACTCAACAGCATTACAATTGACATTTACAGTGTTTCTTTATCAATAATTTTTTATTATCAATATAAATATCTAGCCAACTAATGTGTATCTTTATTAATTTTATAAATTTTAAAGTTAATAATTATGTAAATTTTTAATAACTTTAATATTTATAAGACTTGATAATTTCTAAAAAACAAATCTAAAATTTAATCAATTAAGCTATATTATTTAAGATTTTTTTAACAATATATAATTTAAAGGCATTTGTTTTCAAATGTCCTTTCAGTATCGTTAAAATTCCATCATAATTGCTAGTAAAATTAATATAAATACCTCTAAAGTTAAATAAATTTCGTAAAATGTATAATATAGATAATTGCTAAAAATATCTTTATAACACGGATTTACTCAAATATTGATACAACCGGGAACAATTAACAAGAAGGTAGATCGGTAAATTGTTTTGGTCAAATATACAAATACTTCTACCTTTAGATTTGTTCATTCTTTTGATCCTTTTAGTCTGAAACTTTTTCATTCTAGCTCAAGATTGTATTTAATTTATTTATTAGTTTTTAGATTTATGAGATGACAGAGGAAATCTTTGAAAATAATAATAATAATAATAAAATTATATGTTAATCACATTCTAATAACAAAAAAAAAAACATAATATCAACATGTTCCATTCAATAAAATGACTTCCTTTAACATAATCTTGAGCTTTTATTTTATTAGAAAAAATATATTATATATTAAAAAAAATATTTTAATCTTGTGTTTTTAGATTATTTTAATTATTGAAATATCAAGGATGTTTATTCAGTGAGAATAGATTAAAATAGATTTTTAAACCTAAAATCCCTAGTAGGATTTTTCTATCACCTGTTTTTTTGTTGAAATAATAGATAATGAATTGTCTATTATTATTTATTTTCAAAAAAAACATGGACATCATCTTTCCTTTGAAAAGGATAAAAAATGAGATACACGGGACGAGTTTCACAACTCCACGCGTGTCTGGCTTTCTGTCTCGTGGGCCAAGCACTTAGGTTTTTCTTTTCTGTTTTTTTCATTTAGAGTTAAATACTTTATAAAAACAATATCTAGATGATATTTCAATTATTACTCAATTTTTTCATGGTTTTGAAATAATATTATAACTTTTTATAGAAATCTTAACAAATTTAATTTCTTATTATTATTATTATGTACAAATTTAATTTCTTATTATTATTATTATTATGGATCTAATATATATATAAACCCCATGAATATTTAATTAAAAAATATTAAATTTCTTAAAAACTTTTAACAGATTTTTATATAATTTTATAACATTTATTGATTTTTTTTTCTCTTCTATCATATAGAAATACTTAGACTTTATTTTAATTCTTCCTTTTAAATTTTTTATTGAGATCATGATAGATTTTTATTTAGAAAATAGTGTTTGCAATTAAAAATATATTTTCATTGAAACAATTGAGAGATGCAATAATTATATATGTAAAAAAGATGTTCAGATTGAACAAATATATTCTTTCTACTTATTTTAAATGGCTGGAATTTTTTTTTTAAAAAAAAAACCTTATTCTTTACTGCATGATGCCTTTTATGAAAAAAAAACATGCTTCTTATAAAAAATTATGACATCCTTTTTAAGAAGATTATGATTTTTTTATTGTTTCATGGATAATTAAATATCAACCTAATATGTAAAATTTGTATGATAATTTTCTCATTAATATTTAATGAGAATATAATATTTTTTTTCTTGATTTTTTTCTTTATAAACGTTTTATATAAGTTTTTCCAACATATTGTTTTAATTGATTATCTAATTGTGGAGAGATGATCAATGTATGGTTTTTGTTTTTAAATTGAAGCTTGCTTTGACGATTATAATAAGTTTTTTAAAATAATATTCCTCATAGAAAAACAAGTTTTTTTAAAAAGTAAAAAAAAGAAAAGCATGAAAAAGAAATTTTAGTTTTTTTAATTTATTAAAAATGCATGCTTTTTACCTTTTATTTTAAATCAATATAGGCCTGTAAATTAGTCCTGTTCTAAATGATTAAACAGATTTATAAAGAAAGCATGTCGAAGGAGTAGATCGGCTTGGATTGGAGGAGTTGATCAATTGATGCCATCTAATTTCACTTGACCCCAAAAATGCGAATTTTTAATTAGCTCAGCCTGCTATAAAATCTTCGAATTATATATTTTTTTATAAGAAAAAGAAAAAAACAAATAAATGGCTGGGAGCCCAGACCAATTATCAATCATTCAGGGTTGTTGTTGTTGGGAGTCGGGACTATTGGACCGGGTGGACCCAGAAGAAGATAAATTTGTCTCCACGAAAAGATTAATTGGAATCCAAAGGATACATAGAAGGTGGTTCGGAAGCGAGGGCAGCCTGAAGCAGAGGTACTTCTGGGCCCATCAATAATTCAGTCAAATAATGCAAATCTCCTGGAACACTATTGAATGGATTCTAATAACATGTTTGTTTTTTAAAAAATAATTTTTGAAAAATAATTTTTTAAATTTTCCTGTATTTATTTGTCATTAAAAAAATTAATCAACAAAAAACATTTTTCGATCAACAAAAAACACTTTCCGGTCAATGAAAAACACTTTCCGGTCAACGGAAAACACTTTCTGGTCAACGGAAATATTTTTTAATAAA
>NW_011499904.1:980061-1075089 GCF_000495115.2 Populus euphratica | reverse complement strand
ATCGAAAAATACTTTACTTTTCAGGAATTCATTTTCCCCGGAATTCACTTTCCTCGGAATTCACTTTCCAAAAGAAAACAACTTTCCTGCAAACAAACGGAGCCTAGGTTTTGTTTCTTGAGGAGTCCAGAATTGACGGAGCAGATGTTCAATCTGATTGGAATAGCAGTGGTGATTATAGTTTAAAATATTATTTATTTAAAATTATATTAAAATATTTTTTTAATTTTTAAAAATTATTTTTGATATTAATATATTAAAACGATTTGAAACATAAAAAATAATTTTTAACGAAAAAATTTAAAATTTTAAAAAAATTAGTTGTATGGTATTTCTAAATAGACTCTTTAAAAGATATTTAGTTTTTTTTAGGGTTGGTTGATGGATATTAAAATAATCATTGAAAAATCTGGTTAATGATTCATGATTTTTTAAAATGTAAGTTTTATATGAGATAGAAGAAAAATCTATGATACCAAGTAAAAATATAATAGAGATGACTACGAAAAGGTTGTATATTCATGGTTGTCTATAAAAAATAACAAAGAAGATGATTGTTCGAATACTAGAATATAAAAGATAAAATAAAATATTTATAATTACCTTGGGATTTTTATTTGTTGTTTTTGTTCGTCATAACTCTCCAACATGTTCAAAGCTCACATGTTTTTTTTGAATGAAATATTTATGAAGTTATCTTAGGTATGTTAGGAAGTTTAGGTAATTTTTTTTTTTGAGCTAGATACAATTAAACCGACCCCCTAAATATCTTTTTAGATATTCTTTAATGTCCCGACTATTTACAGAAGGTGCGAAGAAGATGAATAATCATTTGTTTTCAGAAGAAATCAAAGAATTTCCTAGGAATCCTATAAGATTCATTTGTTTTTTTTCTATGACAGATGACCAGAACTTCATCTAGGTTCAAATATTACTAAGAGGTCCACTAAAAATCAGAAATTATTGAAGAAAAAACAAGATGTTTCTTTTGTCCCTTCTAGGGGATTATAAAATCATGGTTGATGGTAGCATAGTTTTGAAATCTCATCCAGCAATATAAGTCGACCCGGGGTTGGAATTTGGCCGGGCTTAAAAAAAAAATAGAAGAAGTTAAAATTTAAAATGGCCTAACTCATTTGACAAAATATGGTTAAAAACCTGATTACAATTTATTGATTTTTTTAATTAAAATAATTTTATTTTGATTTTTTTAAAAAAATCAACATTAATTTAGATAACCTAGTTACCTAATTAAAACCTGATGACTCAATTAAAATTTAAAATTCGAGTAATAGACTAAGTCAATCGTGAGGCCGGTTTTAAAAAATCTGCACACAGTGAGAAGCTATTGCATAGCTATTATACTTAAAAAAAAGCTTGGTACAGCAACCACTGTCTTCATGTATGTTCAAGGCTTACATGAATGATTCTTTTTATTAGATTTTTTTTTAGGTTATCTTAAGTATGTCAGAAAGCTTAGGTAAAAAAATTAGAGTTTTTTCGTGTAGAAAAATTGTGATGCGTGGCAGTAGGGAGCTATCGCACAACTATCGTGCTTGAGAATTTTATCGTCGTAGCCATTGTCTACATGTATGCTCGAGGCTCATATGAAGAAGTCTTTTTATGAGAATTTTTCTAAGGTTATCTTAAGAATTTTTTTTTTTAATAAAAATTGTTTCCTCATGCACTCACTTGCACTTACCCTAACCACCGTACCTTTGTTTTTTTAATCATTTACTTTCTCATGTCCCCCAACCACTGTTTATGTGTCCAATTTGTTTCGTTTTCCTTTCCATTTTTTTTCCTGAAAAATATGTTCCCCATTTATTTTTCTTTCTTTGCTCTTGTTTCCAAACTTTAAACACTAAATATTTTTTTTTTTTTATCTCCAAACCCTTTTTCTTTTGCATGCTAATTATTTTGCTATTCATTACTCTGTCCCCTTGTTTTTATTTGCACAGATGCACTGGCTATATAGCCAGTGCAAGTTGTTGACATTGCGTGACATGTTAATGGATTGTTTTTTCTCTCCTTTTATTTTTTTATTTTATTGTACTTCGGAAAATAACATCAGAGTTGAAAATTATAGAAATAACACAAACACAGTGACAACACTTTGTTTTTTTTTTTTTTTTGCTTTTTTGGATTTTTGAAGAGTCTTTTATAAAAAAAGGGTTAAATTTTGGGTTTAATAGAACCAAATCTACCTTTTCCCAGAAGGTTTTGGTATGAAACCCATTTATTGACTTCTTGACTAACTCTTCAAACGTAAACAAAGGCTTTGAATTGATTAATCCGCTTGAATCATTTAGGTAATATCCAGATATAAGTCCAAATGAAAAAAAATGGAAGCCCGCTTGATTTTACAGCAATTGGTGGATGGAAAATAAAAATAAAAACCAAAAAGCTCATTTTTTTAATTTTCATCCTATAAGATACACCGCCTTCAGTGTTAAGAAATCCTGATGAACCCACACCGAAGGTCTTGGTTTAGTGGTAAAAAGGATTTGTTTTCTTTCACTATATCTAGTTTGAGTCTTCATGTGCACGTCTATCACCCCCGTAGTGCCTTACATACCTACTAGATTTGCAGGGTGTTCAGTGGATGGTAAAAAGGATTTGTTTTCTTTCACTATACCTGGTTTGAGTCTTCATGTGCACGTCTATCATCCCCGTAGTGCCTTACATACCTATTAGATTTGCAGGGTGTTCAGTGGACAGTGAGATTAGTCGTGGTGCGCGCAAACTGGCCCGAACATCCATGTAAATCAAGAAAATAAAAAAATAAAATCCTAGTGAGCATCCACACTTGACTCTACTTGCCACACCTAATTCACCGAAAGAGTGTTAAATTTGTGTAATTATAGGTGGGATAAGGGTAGGAGGTAAGAGTAGGAAGGTCGAAACAATAGGCGTATAAATTGGGGTGGGCACATTTTTATGAATATACGAGTAAGATTAGAGATATAGAAACACAAAGGCTTAGAATCATAGCAGGAATCTGATATGCACAAGCCATTTCTGAATGCTAAAAGAAATCATGGAAGAAGAAAAAAAAAAATGAGGAGGAAAAGCTAAAAGAAATCATGGAAGAAGAAAAAAAAGAAAAATGAGGAGGAAAATGAGTTTTTATCTATCTTTTATTTGATTTGAGTTTCTGATATCATATGAGAGGGTAATTTTGTTTTTTGATGGAGTTTAAAATCTGTATTAACTTATTATGTAAATTGTAGTTTTTCAAAACTCGGTAGTCCAATGCAATTTAAACCCAACTATGAGATGTGAAGGATAATTTTTCCTTTAATTAAAAGCATTTCATTTGGCTTTTTCCCCTACAATAGCCATTATATTGTATATGGTTTTGTCTGAATCATGAGCAGAACATATATATTTTAAAGGGAAGGGTGGAATATTGCTACTAAACTTAAGTAATATATGCTGTACATAAAAATTTTATGTAAGACTACGTGTTGGATGTTGCAAAAACCATTGTCATTCCTAGCTGCAAACTGAAGCAAGGCAAAGGTCGGGCACGCCAGTGTTTTTGAGCCTGGTTGAGCATGTATTCTATATTTTCGATTGAGCCTGAGCCGACAGGTGAGCTCTCAAAAGTTGGGCTAAAATTCACAGCCCATAAATTTCAAGACACTCGTTTCTTTGGAGGTGGCTGTAATAAATTTTCTCCAGTCCTTTTCTGTGTCCTCTTAAATGCATTGATGAAGCGCTAACTGTCAGTGTCCTTTTTAGATTATATTTTTAATTTGGATTAATGATAAAATCCTTAGTTATTGATGATAAGGTTGCTGAAAGAATATGTTAAGTTAGGGTTAATTGGTCGGGAAATTAAGAGTTTGTTTGATGCAGTAATTTATGTGTTTTTATAAAAGTGGTTTTTAGCTAAAATAAAACTTAAATTAATATGTTTTGAAATTTTTTTATGGTTTTGATGTTTTGGTATTATAATTATAAAAAATCATTAATTTTATGTTTTTTCATTTCAAATTTATTTCGAAAAACTCTTTTAAACCCAATGTAATTGCAATAAAAGGTATGGTTGGACTTTTTTTTTTTTCCGAGAAGAAGTAATTTCTTGAGTTCAACAATCCTGATTTACAGAGCAAAGAGACTAATACTAGATCTCACACTTAATAAAGGAGGAATCATTGTGGAAGAAGAAAATTGGTTTGATAGGTGATGAGTTATGTATTTATAAGTTAAAATTTCATTAAAAAATTATTAAATAACTGAAATAAGCATTGAGATAGGATGGTGTTGATTGTCAAACGTTTGAATTCATGAGGTGCCAACAATCATAAACGAAAGTCATGCTGTGTTTTTAAAAAAGAATTAGATGTTGTGATAATAATTATTTTTAAATATATTTTATTTAAAAAAATATTAAAATAATTTGAAAAATATTTAAAAAATAATTTGAAATAAAAATAATAATTTAATTTTAACAAGAAACAGGTTAAAACTCACCCCTGCATTTAAGTCCTTCATTCCTAGAAGAGGCCTTTCCATTCTTAAACGTCATGTTATGCATTATTATTGGAAATAATTGTCAATTACATTGCAGAAGTTTTTATACAGGTTCAATTCACATCAACATTTGAACGAAAAGTTGGCCAGATAATAACCTTAGCTTTATTCTTTTTAACCATAGTGTTAATGAGGTAATTAAGAGCACAACAATATATGAATTTCCCCATCGCATTATTTTAAATTCCCTAATATTTTAAAAATAATTATAAAATTCCACTCTTTCGTTATTCATACAATCATGTACTATGCATATGCATATGGTGATGGTGTTTAAATTATTTAATATTGCAAAGTACCAATTTTAACTGGTTTCTCAAGCACTTCATTGGTATTCAAATTAATAACTTTCCCATGCACTTCATCTCAATTATTTTCTCATATAATTTTATCGTGTTAAATCGATAATAACAACAATCGGTAATTTTTATTTTATTTGTTGAATTTTATAATTCGAACATTTTCACTTACATATATAAATAAATTATGATGAATCGAAATAAAACTAAAATCATACTCTAAATTTAATAATTTCCACATACATATATGACAAAATATGATTAATCAAAATAAAACAAAAATCATACTCTAAATTTAATATGATATTAATATTAGAAACCGAATTAGAAATATATTTATTTCCAAATTGAATTTAAATAGAAAAACACACATACGGTTCCAAATCCAATAATCTTCACATAAATGTATGGAAAACATTATGATTAATCAAAATAAAACTAAAATCATACTACAATACTATAATTTAACATGATTTAGGACACCTACTTACAAAAAAGTAGTTATAATCTCTTTTTTATTTATTAGCTTGAGAATAAAAATATTGTCAAACTACTTTGTATCTTAATCGATATTGATTTTTCCCTGAATATTTTAAAAGAAATCATCACGTTAACCTAGTACTATAATAACAAAAATAAAAAAAATCTTTTCATAACATAACCAAATGGATTAAATTTTTTATAACACGAAAAAGATGCTCAGATGATAATAATATTTTTAAAAATTAAAACAATTAAAATTTTTAAAAAATTAAAAAAATTAAGTTTTTGACATCAAGATTAAGAAGAAGAAAGAAAAGACAAGAAATAATAATAAAAAAAAAGACAGTTGATGCAAAATCAAAAATTCGTTAACTACATGGGCCGCTCAAGCATGGAATAACAATGAGGAGATTTCAATGTCGCTCCTGAATCTTATATTTGACTACCAAGTAACGCTACACACGTTGTCTGGAACTCTCGGACTCAACCTATTCACTAACAAGTACATTGAATATGTCAACAATTTTTTTAAAAATAATATTTATATTTAGTAATTTATCAATTATTTATCAATATATTTGATAATAATAAAAAATTCATAATAAAAAAGTTTAAAACCCTTTAACAACAAGTTTGATATATTTTTTCTTTTAAAAGTAATTTAGTTATTTAACTATATTTAAAAAAGTAAAAGGATGAAAAAACCCTTAGATATTAGGTTTTTCCTTTTCTTTTGCTTTTTAAGGGTAGTTAAGTTTTTTTTATTATACTAAAAAAATTAAAAAAATGAATGTAATTCTATCAATTTAATAATATTAAATGAACCTCTCGAAGACCATTATGAAAGACAAAAACATAGTCTATATTACAATGAATTTAGTTTTGGTCCACAGCACAACACTAATCCCTCTTAGGTTTTTTATGCTAATTATAATCTAATTGCAAAATAATGGAGTGAAAATAAAACCACAAAACAGAGGGAAAAGAAAGGGCAGGCAGAAAAAAAAAAAAACAAAAACAAAAAAAAAAAGGAAAAGAAAAGAAATAAAGGGTGGGGAAGGCTGTCATAAACTGCTAACTACTCCAACCAAAAAGACTTGAGAATTGAATTGACTATGGATGGCTTTGTAGGGTCTCTAGGCTACCGCGTCAAACAGTAGACAAAAACCGTTTATTAGAAGCTGAAGCACATTAATAGTTACATGAATAAGCTGCTCTAACCCATTTCACTGGTAAAATCTTCTCTCAAGTTTTTCCTTTTCTTTTTATTTCTGGGTTACTTAGCGATCAGAAAGTTTAGGCTTTTTTTCCCCCCCTTTCATTTGTTAAATGAAGGAAAAGCAAAAATCTAACATGAAACTAATGCTCCCAATTGGGTGATTTTCTGATTTTAGTCTGGGTTGAAGTTTCTTTTTGAAGGGATCAGTTCTAACCACCAGTGTCTGTTTGATTTTAGGGTTTCTTGAAGCTTGTTTTGGAGGAAAATGAAACTGATCTGCCTGCAGTTTGCTGTGATTTTGATTACTTTCGTTGGCTTTGCGGCATCTCAAACTGTAAGTTTATAGAATCCAACTCTTGTGGATTTGAGTTTCTGCAAGCATTGTGGACTTATCTTCATTTTTTTTTTCTTAGACATCAAAAAATGAGACGATTCAGGTCCAGTTGGTGGCTTCCAACAATCAAACCAGCAGAGGTGTGAGCATTATTGCCGTATTAAATATCTATTTTTCAGATATTTAGAAAATGTTAGTCACTTTAATGTATGTGTCTCATAGCATGTGTTATGATGCAAAGGGGGATTTTGTAGTTGATCATTGGAATGAATAAATCACTTTGAGAGCTTGTAAGTGACTCATGGGAGAGTACTTGGTTAGCTGAGAGAAAGAATAATGGCATGATATACAAATGTCTTAGATAGATATTTGCAAATGAATGTTTAAGTTGATCTTGGTATTGGAGCACGCTGTAACATAATCAGTGTAGAGATTTGGGATGATATGAGGTCCAGTAGTAAAATGTTTTCCTTACTTTGATTATTAACAATTCCCTTTCAATAAAAGAGTGAAATTGTTAGATCCTTATAATGCTTGGAACATTACAAGTTTGTCCACCTCTATGTGTTGTGCACCTGTGCATCGGAATGGGTACTATGCAGAAGTGCTCTTCACAAAAGCAACGAGTTGATCAAAATTTCTTCTTTCCACTATAATTAGATTTGATACTGAAAAAATGCACTGCAAGAATGCTTTTCTGAATCAACTGACTTTCTTAGAAAAAGGGCTTAAAGAATTTATGGATCCTTTACATTAGTTTTTACACGTTCAAATTCCTGATAAATTCTCATAGAATTCAGCACATGCTTAGCTGTTCATCTGTGCTTCTGTAATATCGTATAATGAAATGCAATGATTGTGATGTAAGTGTTCATATCATATTAGTGAACTTGCTATTTGAAATTCAATGGATCCCTTGTTTTCTTTTTTGTCTTCTTGTGAGATAATTGAAATGAATGAACTTTTTATCATAAAATGAAATCCCCCTCCCCCCACCCCCATTTAAGCTAGTTTTACTGTTAAGTAATAATAAATAATAGAATACTAAAATTCTCAGAGCTTTTTTTCGGAACATGTGCCTTGCTAATATATTGAAGGTGACTGTATTCTGTTTGACAGCATGGTGCCCTTCTGGATGGGCTATAAGTCCAAGTATTAATAAATAATAGAATACTAAAATTCTCAGAGCTTTTTTTCGGAACATGTGCCTTGCTAATATATTGAAGGTGACTGTATTCTGTTTGACAGCATGGTGCCCTTCTGGATGGGCTATAAATCCAAATAAGAGTAAGTGCTTCAAACTTATACGGAGATTCAAGTCATGGAATGAATCAGAGAACCATTGTATGTGCTATGGTGGACACTTGGCAGTA
The DNA here is from genome assembly GCF_000495115.2 of Populus euphratica. Lineage (NCBI taxonomy): Eukaryota > Viridiplantae > Streptophyta > Magnoliopsida > Malpighiales > Salicaceae > Populus > Populus euphratica. The sequence continues at coordinate 1,066,839 of NW_011499904.1, read as the reverse complement.
CTGACATCATCTGAAGAACTTAGCTTTGCTCAGAAGTTGTGTGGCCAAACTGCCAATGGCTGTTGGGCTGGTGGAAGAATGATGAATTCTACTACAGGTTTCATTTGGAAGTGGTCCGATAACACTTCACACATGAACGGGTCAATAGTTCCTGAGCCTTTTCCTTTGAATTGCACTAGTTTGTCATGCCGCAATAGTATTGCAGCTGATTTATGTACACTGGTGAATGGAACTGCCGATCTTGTGGCTGAGAGATGCAATAGTTCTCATGCTTTTATTTGCATGCTTGATGTTGGTATGCCCTTGCCTAATGCATCAAGGCTAGATTCTTTTGCAATTTGTTATGATTATATATTTCAATTCATATATCTATTGACAAAAGATAGACATGCATATGTTGCCATATTGTAGATTTGATTTTTCTGGGAGTTCAGAATTTTATCAACTCCTTAATGCCATTTTATTGCCTTTGTTGATAAAAACTTGTACCTTTCTCTTTTCCTCTTCTGGTTCCCAGAGAAGAAATGCTACCACATGCACTGCCACCGGGAATATCTGATTATCCTCGCAGTTGTGAGTGGATTAATCCTTTGCACAACATTAGCAGTTGTGATTTGGCTCCTTGCATACAGGCGAAGCAAGAAGCGTAGAAAGTCTCGTAAGTTATCCAATCCAGCAGCTTCTGCATTGGTTCCTCCATCATGGAAAGTATTCACTAATGAGGAACTGAGGTCGATTACCAAGAATTTTAGTGAAGGACATCGTCTTCTTGGAGATGCAAAAACCGGTGGCACATATAGTGGTTTTCTTCCTGATGGATCTAGGGTGGCAGTTAAGAGGTTAAAAAGGTCTAGTTTCCAGAGGAAGAAGGAGTTTTACTCTGAAATTGGAAGGGTTGCCAGGCTCCACCATCCAAACTTGGTGGCTATTAAGGGATGTTGTTATGATCATGGTGACCGCTACATTGTTTATGAGTTTATAATTAATGGGCCCTTGGATAGATGGCTTCACCATGTGCCAAGAGGAGGCAGGAGCTTGGACTGGGCTATGAGGATGAAAATTGCTACAACGCTTGCCCAAGGAATTGCGTATGTATACATCATTGAACCTTTTTCTTTTGGGTATTTGCAGACTACATACTGTTATTGCTAATTTTATCATACCCGAGTAATGTTATTTGGTTGTCTAATGTTGGTAGAATTGAATTGTTATCATAACTACCATCACTGATGTGCTCTTAAAATATCGTCACTTATTACTAGATCCTGTGGGTTATTTCTTAGATTAATCAGTTTTTTTGCAATCTTTGATTAATTTCTGATTTGCAAATATCTTTGCTTTGATGAGAATTTTTATCCTGCACTTATTTAATTTGAATTTTAAGAAGTCATATTTGTTCATTTGAGTTGCAATTTGGAAAGGAAGCTTGATTTGCTATTAGATTTTGTTGGATTTGCCAAATGTTATATGCTTGTTTCTATTGTAACAAGATTTATGGTTATTTCATTTATTGGTTGTTTGCCTTGTTTTTCAAGTTTATTAAGGGCAATGTTAGCATGTTGGATAACACGCCATCAGATCTGTCGTCATGCAGTGATGATTTGCTATTAGATTTTGTTGGATTTGCTAAATGTTATATGCTTGTTTCTTTTGTAACAAGATTTGTGGTTATTTCATTTATAGGTTGTTTGCCTTGTTTTTTCAAGTTTATTAAGGGCAATATTAACATGTTGGATAACACGCCATCAGATCTGTTGTCATGCAGTGGCATACAGTTGTTTTGGCTTTAGTTTTAAACCTTCAACTGATAAGTTCAGCTGAAACCTTCATTTTATCTAATGTGTTGCTATGTTTAAAGTGCCTATACTGCTGTTTTATTGATCCTAGCTCTTGGTGCTTGCATCAGAAATGCTGTGTAATTTACATGCTAACTTTCACCTGTTATAGATTATTATCAGTTGAATATAGGTTAATACTTCACTCACTGTGGGTTAAACAAGAAAATGGAGAAAGACTTTTTTAAAATGTCCTGTACTTTTTTCATTATGTTTGCACTGATTATGTACCAAGTTTAACTGCATGGGGAAACCATGCGGAATGGGATTTCATTCCTTAATGATTAGTGCTGATTGAATCAAAATTGATTCCTGAATGCACTTGCAGTCAACCGACAGAATGGAGAAAGATGTTTTTGGATAAACTTTATGTCATCTTAAATGCTAATGACACGATTACATTCTGTTGTGAAGGTGCTTATGCTTGCTTTCTCATTACATCCATTTTAAAATTACATGCAATCTAAATCAATTACAGCATAACACATTTTTTGAAGTGCTTAGTTGTTTGTCAATTGTGATTTTAGATATCTCAGCATCTATTACCCAAAAAAAAAGCTACTATAGCTGATAAAGTGCACTGAAGGTTAATGGGTATCAATAATTTTTGTGCATTCCATAGATTGGTTCTCTTTTCAGGAATTTTTGGTCTATCCGGTGGTATATTTGCTATAATCTGTTTCTCATCCGGTTGGCTCACCTGTGCATGTGGACATATTTTGAATAGGTTCTTGCATGACAAGGTTAAGCCTCATGTTGTGCATCGGGATATTCGTGCTAGTAGTGTTCTGCTGGATGAAGAGTTCGGAGCCCATTTAATGGGGGTTGGTCTTTCCAAGTTTATGCCATGGGAAGTGATGCATGAGAGAACAATGATGGCAGGTGGCACATATGGGTACCTTGCTCCAGAATTTGTTTACAGAAATGAACTTACTACAAAGAGTGATGTCTACAGCTTTGGGGTGCTGCTTCTTGAAATAGTCACTGGGCGGAGGCCTATGCAAGCAGTTGATTCGGTGGGTTGGCAGAGTATATTTGAGTGGGCCACTCCTCTGGTGCAGGCGCACCGCTACCCTGAGCTCTTGGATCCTCTTATAACCCCACCCTCCTCGGATGTTCCAGAAGCTGGAGTCATTCAGAAGGTTGTGGACCTTGTATATGCTTGCACGCAGCATGTGCCATCAATGCGCCCAAGAATGTCTCATGTTGTTCATCAGCTACAACAGTTGGCACAGCCATGAGCCACCCATTCTGAAGTAAGTTAAGCTGAAATGGATTGCTAAATATTAGATATCTGCAACGCCATTTTTATCCAAGTGGTCGAGGGCTGAGGTTAATTGTGCAGCATCATGAGATGCAATAGTTTCACTACTAACTTAGATGCCATCTCACTGTTTTTTGTTGTTTTAAAATGTATATTCACTTTTAATTAAGAGTAAATTTGCTTTGTAGATTAATATAAATATTGCTGCTGACCTTGAACCGTAGTAAACCTCCGAAAGATGCAAAGCAAAGGCAAAACCAAAAGGCTCTTGGAGGTCTTGGAGAGCCACTTTTTAGTTGAACTTATTTGGGCTAATCTGATTAATAAACCTCTTCCAAAGTTGAAGTCGTGCTCTTAATTTTATTTTATTTTTTGACATCTTTTTGTTACTTTTTTCAAGGTTTCCTTCATATTTTGCATCTAAAACTAATAAAAATGACTTAAATAATACCTTTAACATCAATAATCTTTGATCTACTTCATTAGTTTTATTTTTTATAGAATTAACTTTAAATTTTGAAAATAAAACTTATAAATTTAAAATCTAACATCATTATTTTATTTTATTTTTTAAAAAAAACTTGTGGTGTAAATAACCGTTCTTGTGATTTAAAAAGACAAAAACAGCCTTAGATATATTTAAAAAGATTCAAAATCGAACTTTCTAGATGGAGAATTAAAATTATGTATTAAATTTTATTTATAAAATATAAAGTCAATTTCACAGAAAATTTAAAATTGATTGGTTAGGTTAAATGTTAAAAATATAAAACTAAAATAAAAAATACAAGGACTAATTCTCAGCAGTTTAACCCAATTTATATTAGTTTAAAGCAATCTTGAGTAGGTTTGGTGGTACTGGCACTCTAAAAACTGGATTCGAGCGTCTGTTTCGTTTTCGGCTCTCTTTTGCATTATACTTGGTTTGTCCTATTTATTTTTGGATAAAAAAATTATTTTTTTATTTATTTGAAATTAGTATTTTTTTTTCGGTTTTTTAAAATATTTATTTATTTGAAATTAATATTTTTTTGTTCAGTTTTTTTAAATTATTTTAATATGCTAATATAAAAAATAATTTTTTAAAAATAAAAAAATATTATTTTAATATATTTTTTAATAAAAAAATACTTTAAAAAACAATAACTATTACACTTCCCCCAAACAAGGCACGAAATAACGTGAAAGAAGAAGCTGCAAAGCTACTATAGAATTTCTAGTGGCTTTCTGTTATTAGAACTCCAATGGTTCTGCAACGATAACTTTCTTGTTAAAATAAAGAATTTGAACTTAAAGGATATGACTCAAACTAAGAAAAAAGGGTTAAAAAACTAAGCAGAAAAGGTTAATAATGTGAAAAACATTGTGAAACAGAAATTTGAAAATTATAACATACCAGCCAGATAATCATTGTAGAAAGAAATTAAACTTCGAATTAGAACAACCCTGTAATCACCACTACACTGAGTTGATCATTCCAGCAACTACTGTAATATCATCATCTCTTCCTCCCTCCGTGTGTGATTCTTCAGCCAAAGCAGCAGCTCTTGCAAACGGAGAATAATACTTGTCGTCAAGGGAATGGCTTCTTGCCAACTCTGCAAGGACGTGAGCCAAATCCTCGGTTGATTTGCCTTGTTCTTGACTGGGAATTTCTGCAATCTAAGAAGAATAAACATTGTCAAAGATTCCACCAGTCCCAACTATTGGTATCTCCTGATTGTATCAGGAATTTTTCCTATCGTTTTTTCTTCCCAGCTGACATGCCTCATCGTTGCACTGGGTATGACTCCTTGGCCTCTAGAGGATTCGTTTCGGATCAACAGCCCCTTCAAACTGACCAAAGAGTGGCAATGGAACAGTTGCACATCAATTCTTGCGCGTATTTGCCTTCATACCGACCAAGGTATTTACAAGCTAATTTGATGTATTTTCAAATGAAAAGCGCTTTAAAAAGCTATCAGGTATTTACAAGCTAATTTGATGTATTTTTAAATGAAAAGGCTATTTTTATCACAATATAAAACAAGCCACAAGGCTTAGTATTACCTGCCCATATCTGAATTCAGGATTTGATTAATTTCATTTCAGTACTGGAGAAGGGTTTTGATATGTATTTAACCATCCAATGGTAATCCTAAAAAGCTTTTCTTTGCCTCTTATATCTGAAACTGATTTACCAGAGTGGAAAATCAACATGTATTTTCCATGTTGTAACTTTTACTATGCTCCGTAATTCTAGATTTCTTACTTACAATAACCTTTTTGTTTTTGAAACTAGATAATGTATGATATGAGGCATGGCATCATGGAAAGATTGTTATGCAATTAACAAATATCATCATTAGTGCATGGCGCTAAAACAATTATTTCCCTGTACAAGAACGTCGAATTGTGTTTTATTTACATGTGCGTCTCGAGAAATGCTAAGATTGACAAACCAGCAGCCCAAACATCATCGTCCAGCACATGCTCTGCAGGAGAGTGGCTTACGCCTCCACGACAGCGGACAAATAGCATTCCAACCTGTCCAAAATGAAGCATACCATGAATATGATTATCAGATGTAGATGTGAATAGGATAAAATGATGGGAGACAAAAAGTTAATGGAGCTAAAAGGAACTGGCCTTTGTTAAATGAGACATAGCCATTGCGTCGTGTCCTGCTCCACTCATTAGCACGGGAACTTCATCTTGAATTTCGCCGGTTATTCTCTTGAGAGCAGCATTGGCTGCAAACTTCAGCTCTGAAGTTAGTTCTGAATCACAGATCACTGCATTTGCATCATGCTGAAACAATTGCCAGCCAATCGTCAGAAAAAGAAGAAGAAAAACCACAGTATTTGTTCTTGCAACAGACTAAATGCATGATAAGATATGAGTCTTTACCTTACGTTCAATGATGCAAGAAACAGAACGCCTCTCACATATTTCATACATTCTATTAGATAGTTCATAAATAACAGCTTCACGTCCCATGTTATCCATTGCACGTAAATCCACAGTAAAGGTAACCTGCAATCAGGATGTTCTTGTGCTGGAAATTAACAAGTGCTGAATTGCTGGAAGTGCACTCATGTGCGCTTGCTGTAAAAGTCAACAGTTCCCGGAAATTAAAATCTTACCTGGCCTGGAATGACATTGCTTGCACTTGGCCAGGTGGATATCTCACCAACAGTACAGACAAGGGAATTAGAAAGAGATTCCACTGTGGAATCATTGCACTGACCATCATAAGATAAAAAGTCCTTGGGATTTTTGCATAAACTTTCCAACAACATGATTAATTCAGCAGAAGCAGCCATGGGGTCCTGACGCAAAGACATTGGGACTGTTCCAGCATGTCCTTGTGAACCTCTCACTGTGACCTGCAAAGTTTGTGCCAGGAGGACTAATCAATAAAAAAGAATTGCAGATGGGCATAGACACTATAGGACCAAATACGCGATGTGTTATCACAAGAAATGGGGTAGAACTACTACCAAATAAACACATACATATCACTGACTAGAATTAGCATAATTCTTTTCTTCTATTTGCTATCGATCAAATGATTTTGAATTTGAGAATATACGTAAAAGAAGATAACCCTTGAATAAAGGGAAAAAAATAATAATTCCATTCTCTATCCTTCAGTGGCCTCATTTTCTTCTATTTGCTATCGATCAAATGATCTTGAATTTGAGAATATACGAAAAAGAAGATAACCCTTAAATAAAGGGAAAACAAAAATAGTTCCATTTTCTATCCTTCAGTGGCCTACTCTTCAAACATCTCCGAGCTCTGGGCCTTGGCCCTTTCAAACACTAAACGATTCCTTTGCAGAAGTAGCTGTAAATTCCAGTAAGAACTGTTGCTATACAACAAAGTTCCAAGCTTCAATCCTTCAACAGTCTTTCTTTCTTACCTAGGTGAGCCAAATTGACAAAGTTTTTTATATTTATTCTGAAAAGTGAAAACAGAGTGTACCTTTAGCCGTGTTTGCCCAGCAATGCCTTTAACCACACCGAGGGGAAAACCAACCCATTCTAGTACCGGTCCTTGTTCGATGTGAACCTGCAGCATTAAGAAACGCAACTTAGAATACTAAAAACAGAGAAGTTATAATTCTGAGCTGCATGACCAAAACTGAATTGACTTGTCAGTATAGAATTGTTTCCAAGATACCAATGTTGGATAATATACCTCAATATAACCCCAAACAGATTGTGGATCATACTTGAGCTGAAATAGACTTTCTTCTGTGATTGCAATGGAATTCTCCTTCAGAGCATCTTGGACAGTTACACCTCTGAACAAGGAGTAGACGTAAGTATAACTACAACAGGAAATGTTCAGGCAGATGTGGTCTAGTAGACTAATCAAGAAAACCTCTTATCAGATATCTGCAATGCTGAAACTGGTAATATACCGGCTACAGCAGCACTGCCTAGGAAAGTAGATTGAAATCTCACTCCCTCCTCATCACTAAATGCAATGACCTGCACAGATGGAGCAAGACAGAAACAAAATCACATCAATAAGTGGGACTTCTGCATAGGCTGCCCCAATACTCAAATTCTCAGTTAGCATTATGGAAGGATTTTAGGGCCTGTCGACTGCCTAAGTAGCTAAAAGATCAGAGGATTTGAGACTGGAGTAACTCTGGCACCTGTTCAAGTTTTAGTTCAACAAGATATGATGGAAAGTCGTATTTGAACTTCAACGACACACGCATGTAAAGGTTATTAAGCCTCATTTCTATGCACCACCACACAATCATCCAACTAGAACATGTTCTGCTCTATGAATTTTTTTTCTTTTTTTCCTTTTTTGTTCGAGCAACCCACCGGGCGTGTTTCAGAGAACTGAGACTGCAGTAGCTACGCCATTACTAGAGGGTTGGAATCCATTAGATCCCAAGACATAATATGGTCATCTTCTTCAAGTGGAAACAATTTCCCATAATGTAAAACGGGTATAAGACATTTTATACTTGAAAGGTTCCTATTCCCCAATTATTATAGCATGCAATTATATCGGTCAGCATCAACGTAATGCTCAACATTATAAATCCCCTGCAGCCTAGAATTGGCAATTTTATGCAAATCTGTCTCTAGCTTGTCCACATGAGATTACGAGAACAGTAATAAACACTTTGAAAGATGGAAGCAGGTACTTCGCTCACCTCGACTGGCCGTATAAGATTTGTCAAAGTTCCATTGCTTTTCAAAACCTTTAAAGCTGATATTGCTGAGATTATACCTAGCGACCCATCAAATATCCCAGCATCAACAACAGTATCCTATTTAGAGTCAAAGGAACAATCATCAATCAGTTCTCATACAGAGTATTATACACTTTCTCGATATGTTGCACCGATGAAAAAGAAATCAAAATATAGTAAAATCAAAGGAATGAGAGAAAAATTAAAAATTAGTGCAAGGGATACAAAATAAAAGGATTACCAAATGAGAACCAATCAATAGAGCCTCAGCACTTGCATTCAATCCCTCAACTCGACCATGTACATTGCCCATATAGTCCACCCATCTGGAATCAACCAATATATACAAGTTAAATCAATGAAGAGTTATACATAATTTTTAGAGCGTTGCACAAAAGGAAGAGAAGCTAACGTCGTCAAACCAGCGTCCTCCATCCAAGCGCGAATAAGATTCGCTGCCCTCACAGAAGCTGGGCTCATGAATGTCCTCTCAAGATGGCCATCAGCATCACTCACCTGCAGTTCGGGCAACAACATTGACACTCAGGAACACTTAATTTGCTATCCTTCCGATGAAACAACATAGAGAAATCAAAATTGCAATCCACATCAATTTGATTACATGTACATTTAAACTAATGAAAATAAAAAGTTTTCCCATAAATTCAAATATATTATAATTACATCTACATCTATTCATTGTTATCAAAAATTTTTTCTTTTTTTAACATTACATCTACATCTATTCATTGTTATCAATTTTTTTTTCTTTTTTTATAGAACTGCAGTTGGGCATGGTTTCAGGGCTAAATCATTTTGGAACAAGAAATTCTATTTACCATGCTGGATATTGAAATGACAAAAATCCCAAGAATATGACATTAACAATAGGAATACTAGTAATAATAATAAAAGACTATGTATAGCTGCCAAGACAGAAAATCTCTATCTCCACCTCTAACCTTCAATTAATACCAATCATTTTAATTGCAATATTATAATAGTGGTTATTTGTTAAGTAAACAATCAGTCAACCATCTCCCATGTTTACTAGAAGCAAATGTTAAAATAATTTAAAGTACCTTTCCAAGTTGATCGAGTCTTGACACGGCCTCATCTCTCAAGATTTCAGCGAATAAATCATCCTCTCTACCTTCAAAAATACCATCTTTTTATTGTGATTATTATTGTTGTTGTTTTCAACAGTTAATAATAACAGGAATAGTTTTTAAAAAACGGTACCAGAGAGAATGAAAGCAGAACTAGTTGTTGGTAACACTATTGATAAGACACAGAGTTGCAGGAACATCAGGGGAGTTACCATGATCTAAGAAAAATATGATTTGATGTGTGTGTTTTTGTGATTACAGATTGCCACGACCAACTGCGACTATTATTAGCCTTGCAAAAATACTGAAAGGAGAGAATATGCAAAGCCAAACAACCAGCAGGAGGCGGCAGCAGCAGCTTGCTGTTTTGTTTCGCTCGAGGCTATCCAGGCAGAGAGGGAGGGAGGGATTTGTGTTTGGTGCGGTCAGTTCCACTCGTTTATTGATAGATGGACCCACCAGAAGAGAAACTGGATTCCACGTGATGAACCTCCGTTCTGCCAACTGCCATTGCTTTCTGGAACCTTTCACCTTTTCCTTGGCGGCCGCATGTTAGCATGACGTGGGTGCATTTCTCATGCAAATTACTATCAAACTTTGCTTCTCCCTTCCAATCCTATTGAGCGTCGATGGCAATAATTAGATTTGTATGTAAGTTTAGTCAATTTTGTTAAGCAAATTAATCGTTTATTTGTTTTTTTTTTCAAATAATTGTTCTCCGTTTCTATAGTTAAGATCTTCCCATCTCATGAAATTACCTACAATCGTTTAAGCAATTTAATCGTTTATTTAATTTTTTTAAATAATTTAATCGTTTATAATAAATAGAAACTAGAATCCCAAATTCAAGAGAACAACAACAAAAACCGGTTAAAGAAGGAAAACAACCTCCTCGGATTCATTACCTGTTAACTAAAAAACTAGAAAGCCTGGGGATTCATTTTGTAAAATATACACTATGTATCCTCTCACATGAAATTTTGGACACTGTTCACAACGCTTTTAGTATCTAAATTAAAAGAAAAAATTAATTTTGATCTCAGACTTTAGCTTAGTACCAAAGCTTGTAATTAACAGCTGAATTTTATTTTTCATTTTTAAAATAAAAAATATTTATTTTTAAATAATATTTCTAATATATATAGTTTTACATTATATTTTTTTAATTTATTTAGATAATTTAATATGTATATCTATTTTATTAAATATCTTGATTTATATCTATCTTTTAATTTTTGTAGTTTTACTTTTCATTATCTTTGATAACTTTTGTTTATTTATTATGATATGTAATTCTAAATTTATTTGATTATATCCATCTATAAAATTTTTAATTTTTTTAATAATAAAAACATATATAAAAAGTCTATATATATAATTAAAAAAATAAATTTGATCCGCGATAAATTACTATTACTAGTAAAATATTTAGTTCCGTCTAAATTTGGTAGATTCGTTGATATTTCCTTGGTTTTAGCGGATCGAGATTGCTTTCTTGGGGTAAGATAAGATTCTGTCATTTTGTTTTATATTATATTATATTATATTATGTTTGTTTTGTTTTGTTCTGTTATTAAATTTAGATATAATGAATAAAACTTAGTGCATAATATAAATGATGACTGTGTATTACATATTTTTCTCACCTAATCCACATCAAATTAAAATTAATAATGAAATTTGAGATTTAAAACATGATCGATCATGTTCTAGATAAAATATGGAAGTACCCAAATCCAATCTTAATCTAGGTGATGAAACATACGATTCTTCTCGTCCTTTAATCTAGGCGGTGAAATCTTAATAATCTGTTGGTTGGAAAAGGGGTTCGTCTTAGAGCATTAATATGATCAATATTAAGAAAATAATTATTCTTTTCAATATACTTACGTACGGGTGGGTATAAAGGATATTTTATAAAAATGAATCACCATGGAAATAATTCAAAAACACTCCTTGTCATAAAACCATACAAAATAAATAAATAAATAAATAATAGATGAAACCTAACAAGTACTCAAAAGACGATTAGTCATAAACCATAATGATACACGCGACCAATTACTGAGGAGGAAGATGCGCTGGATCTTGATTTCAATGTAATTGCGCATCTTGGTCATCCATCACCACTCTATTATTTTTATTCGTGTTTTTATATTTGGAGCAATCACAATAAAATAAATATTTAATTATATTAAAAATATAATTTATTTTTTATAAGATTCATTTCAATACATATTTAAAATACAGTTTTGCAAAACAATTCTAACTTGTTTTCTTTTTTATTCCGTGTTTAGTATAAATGAATTGTACTATTTATTTAAAATAATAAATAATGAAAAGAAATTTAATTCATTCATATTGTTCATGTGTATATTTTTTTCAGTGTGTTTATTTTTTTAATAGTTTGTTTTTAAAACACTAGTTTAGAATGAATTAAATTCACTTGTATTTATGATATGAACAACATTTTTTTCTTGAAAAACTAGTGTAGAGTGAATTAAATTCAATCACTATAATAAATTTTATACATGATAATATTTTATCTAATTTTATTATACGTTTAAAAAATTATGGAAACTGTAGTTCTTATTGGATGAATTTTGTACGTAATGGAATTGTAGATGGTTTAATAGAATAATAAAAAATATTTTATATAAAGTATTATTTATTTCATAATATAATAATAGTAATTAATTCTACAATATTTAAATTTAAAACTATATATATATTTTACTTATTTTACAACCTCAATTTAAAAAGCATTATTAACTAACTACATTAAATTATTTTTTATTCAATCTCAATTTTAACCAAATATATATAAATATCAAATCAACCTCAACTAAAAATATTTTTTATAAAATAATGTTTTTCAGACCATAACCACAAAATCTACCAGAATACTAAATACACTCATTATCTCTCTACCTATACCGGTTATTTGAAATTATAACAGTGGTATTAATTTAAAATATTTTTTATTTAGAAATATATTAAAATAATATTTTTTTAAAAATAAAAATAATATTTTTAATAAAAAAATAAAAAAAGGGTGCAATCCACATTTCCAAACGAAGCTGTAACATAAAATAGCTACCACTCAATCCGTTAATTACTCTATATAAGCATATTAATTGTGATTTAATTAATATCATACGAACTAAGAAAACATTCAACTTTTTATGATAAGTTTTGCAAAGAGGTGTCTGCGTATGGTTGTCGGTGGGGAAAAAAAGAAGAGCACAATTTTACAATATTGTGCAAATTAATTAAAAAAAAAAATAGTTGAATGCACGTGAGAATGTGGCAGTGGAGTGAGGTGAAAGCATTTCAATGCTTCTTAACAACACTTAATAGCAAAAACCCTACTTATATTCATGTTAACTTTTAAGGTCCTCTTGGAATTTTGCCGAATAATTAATGCGGACCTGGAATCTTGTAACCCGCTCGTGACTGCTGACGTTGCTGGCATTTTCTTATAAATAATTTCGGAGCCTTAGTCTCGTTGATCATTGAAAAGAACAGTGATTTCTCAGGTCTTGAATTAAAATCAAGACATGAGAAGTTTTTTTTTTATATATATATATATATATATACGGTGAGATTTGTGATTATTTTTTATAGTTTATCCTCAATTTTTTATTTTTTTGAGGGGCTAATTATAATTTCTAGTCTATCTCTTTAAAGATATTTATGAAGTACATGAGCTGTCATCCATACAATTACCATGAATTATGCATGTGGTGGGATGATTCTCGGTTTTCGAGGATAATTCAAACAAAATATAAAAAAAAAAACAAATCATTACATATTAAAATATAAAAATTAGGTTGTCGTATATGTTATGCAGTCGAAGATTCTTTAAATGAATCTAGGGTTTGCAGCCATGTTTTTGATTGGTGTTAGGCTTGATGGACTCGGTTTTGCCCCTTTTATTCTCCTCATGGACTGGGCTTGGATGGGCCTTGTTTGTCACCGCTTCAATCTGGGACTTCTTTCTCCTCTCATTTTGCTCATCAGATGGGCCTATAAGGGGCCCTATTCTTCTTTCCTACACATCTGGGCCTCGTATTAACCCTTGAATTACCATGAAAAGTAATAAATTAGTCCCTTTAATTAAAAAAGTAACACTTATTGTTCTCTGCGATCAAAGATCAAGTTATAGAGTGTTTGGGAAAGTAGTGCTGTGAAAAAATATGGAGGTTAGCAAGGAGTTGAACACAGAGAAGAGCTCGAGCCTTCCCGGGGCCTCATTACGGATCACGCGAAGAGCACTTGACTGCCTAGCAAGTTACTAAATTCCATATAAATGCAATTTGTGTGAATTCCCTTCCCTTCTTTTCGCATGCAATTCTGACTGCTCTATAAGCTTCTCTCTACTCCCGCCCTCTATGAACTTCATATCCTTTACGTTTAGTCTGTGTATTTGGTAACAATGTCAGGACAAAACGATGGATTTAATATTTAATTATTTGTGCATATGCTAATCCTGTGCATCTAAACTAACTTGATGCAATATTTCTTATGGATAAAGTTTTTGTTTTAGTATTTCATGAATGAAAATTTTTATACTAAGTTAATTACAGTTTATATATATTATATAGATTAATTTACTAAAAGACTTGGAAACTGACTTCTTTTGTTTATATAATTTTATTTTTAAATATTTTTTCACATTCATCCTATTATATTTGGATTGGTTAAATTAATTGAATAATACCAAGAAAACTTTCACATATTTTGTTTATAAATTCTGGTTAAGTAAAAAGTTGAGCTGAAATGTTTTTTTTTTCCAATCAATTTTATTCTCAAATTTTTTTTTATTAGAAAATTGAGTTATTTATATATTTGGCTAAGTCAATTAGATGACGTTAATTCAACTCCTCTGTAATTTTAATTTTAAATTTATATCAAATAAAAAGTTAAATTAAAAGATTTTAAAGTTGATTTATGGATTGAGTTTAAGAAAAATATTAAATAATTATGTATAATCTAAATATTTTTTATTATGATCAATTTTTTTTATCAGACTCACGAATCTAACATCACGTAGTATATATTAATTTAAGATTCCACAACTGGGTGGGGCATTGAAAAAAAAGAAAGAGGATCGAAGAACAACAAGATGTGCACTGATAAAACACCACATACGTACATGCAAATAAAATTGAGTAGTTTCGTCTTTTAAAACACTAAATAGCTGATACACACACGCACACAGAGCAAGTTGATGCGTAGAAAATTATTATCCACGACGCCCAGCCTAGCTAAACTCCTGTCAAAGGCAATGATAAGTAAGTTAGGGTATTGGTCTGCAAATCAAGAACCACCAATATTCCAACTAACCAGGAAATCAAAATGTACTTGCATGGCTTTTGTTACAATAATAATTGTTGCGTGTAAACTATATTAGCTAGTGAAGCTAACATTTCGAACTCCATCCACTTGAAACAAGAATCCCATAATGGCAACACCTGCTAGCAACAAAATATTCAATTCTTTTTATATATAGATAAAGATGGAGTTGGCTTGTATTTTTGTGATTTCTGGTTCAAGCCCTGAAGAAAATATTTATTTTTGTGTTTTAAAAATGTGTATTTTTGTGATTTCTGGTTCAAGCCCTCAAGAACATATTTATTTTTGTGTTTTAAAAATATATTAAAAAAATTAAGATTTCTTGCTCACCCTCTTTCTTCCACCCAAAGCATTTTTATAATTTGGAGTTGGCTCAAAGTGTTGTTCACCCTCTTTCTTCTGCCCAGTAAAAAAGAAAGTAAATTAGGTGGCCGCAGCCCCTTTCCTTTTTTGTTTTTTTGTTCAATAAAAAACGCAAGTGTGATTTGCTGCCCATTCCAGCAAAGATGGCCATTACGTTTTCGGGTTTGTTGTAATTTGCTTTATAATTTCTTCAAGATGAAGCAACAATTGAAGAAACTTTTCCCACTCAATCGCCCCATGCTGGTTATATTATCCAAAAGTTAGTTCTTCTCATATTTATTGTTCCCCATTCATCAGATTGCCCATTGAAGGAACAACCCCGTGGGGAATCATCAGGGCTTCTGCACCTCTATGTGGGATAGTTCACAAGGCAGGTGAAAAATACAAAAAAAAAGAAGAAAAAAGATGTTACTTTTGAGGGTTAGCATATCTACAATTACCTAATCTTTAAAATATTTGATTTATGATGCAGTTGGTTGATTTGGTAGGGGTAAGCACACTAAAATGGACCGCTTGAATTTCAATGGGTTAATATAAGCTTTTAATTTCGTTGACAACTCACGAGTTGACCTCGTTCATGGTCTGCCAGGGTATAACTACGCTTCTCTCTTTCCTCAAACGAAGAACTTAGAAGTTAAAACTAAACCGTACACTTGAAAAATTAACGTTCGGGGACAGATACAGCAATCTTTGGTTTGCAGTTTGAGATCAATTATGTAACTTAATATTGGCGATAGATTCCTCTGCCTTCGTAAAAAAAAGTTCTACTTCCATAAACCACACCTTCCCTCTTAATATTTGTGTGTATTTATTTATTTTGGTTATAATTGTGACTTATTGCTTGCAATACAGGCATGAATGAAAACAATAAATTTAACTTGTTCGATAAATATAAAGTGATTTAAAGTTTCACTTTAGATTAAATATTTTTTTAATTTTAAATAATTATTTTAAAACTATATTATTATAAACTACAACTTATCTAATTGTTCAATTTTATAATCCAAATCAACCACCAATAAAAAAATTTAAAATCTTTTTAGAATAGAGAAATTACTATATCTTTATATGTTATTTTTTTTCTTTTTTTTTTATATTTTTAAGGTGTGCGGTAATATATGTTGTTTTTCTCTCTATTTGTATATTGTACTGTATAAAAAAATAAAAGGTATAATATTATATTTATAATGAAACTTGAAAAATCTATAAATAAAAAAAATATTAATTTATCCTCTAAATAATATTACGTATATTATTTTATGATAAATTTAGAAATTTATCAATCAAGATCCTATCTAGCTTTATTGTTGTAATTTCTTGTATTGATTACATTGTGATGCTTAATTTCTAAAATGTATTTATAATCAAGTTACAATTGATTAGTTATCTCATTTTAACTTTTGATAAATATCTCTTATATGTGTAATTCATTAGATTTTTTAATAAGTTAGCTTAACTATAAATAATAATTTTAAATAAAATATGATCAAATAAAATAATTTATCTTAAATTTAATATTTTTTTTTATAAAAAACAACTTATAATAAAATCAAAATGTAATATTTTTTATATAAAATAAGTTAATGATATTAAATTTAAAAATTATTTATGACTTTTCTTAATTTCAATGCGTGGTTGGAAATGAACTGATCGCAGTCTTTTGGTCATTTTATTTGATGGCATATTTCATCCCTGTGCTTTTGATTTTTTATGGATCCCCCTTTTTTTTTTTACCATAGATTTCATTAGGGTTTTTGTCCTTTCGTCACGTTATGTTTAATATTTCACCAGCAAGAAGAAAAATCCCAAGTTCAAGGATTAAAGGAAATGAAATAAGATTATAACAAATTAATTGAAAACAAAAACATAAATTGAAAAAAAAGAGCAAAAACAACCATGTTATAAATATGTTCCGTTATCAAGATACAAGCCCGCGATCTGACAGGAAGAAACTTAATTTTGGTGCATGTAAGAACATTTAAACACCGATAGTAGAACAGAAGCATGTCCTTTCAGAGCTCTCATCCGTACAATCTATATACATAATTGATATTATTACAATTCATGTGTGTGTGTGCGTGTGTATTTTTATAATATCCAATTAAACTTTTAAAATTGGCAGGTTGTTTCTTAAGAACTATACGATTTTAGTTCAAAATAGTTTATATTTTTAATTCAAAATATTATCTCTTATTAATAAAATTGGAAATTTTAATTATAGATTTTTTTTTTATAATATCCAGTTAGATTTTTAGAATCTTAATTTTGGAATTAGGAGGTTATTTTTAAGGGATTTATAATTGAAATTAAAAAATTGTGGTTTTAATTTTAGCTTTTGTGTATATTTTCATAATATTCATTTAAATCTTAAAAACCAATGGGTTATCTTCTAATGACTTTAAAATCTTAATTCAAAATAATTCATATTTTTAATTTAAAATTTTATTCCTAACCCTGCAAGCATGTATATTTGTTTTAATGTTCAAAAAAATATTTTCTAAAAATATTCATGATTATTACGAGGTTGGCTAGTTTGTTCATTGTTCATGTCAATGGAGACACTTCTCTTCCGCTTGATTATCAAAAACTCATCAGTGATGGTCGTGATCATGATCAAAAGCAAAAAATGCAAGCTTTCAAGCACTCTTTGTTAACTCGTCGACAATTGGCCGCTCCCCCAATCTCTTCCACTCCAGCTCCGGCACCACAGCTAAAACTACGTATGGTGCTTGATTAAGTAATCTAATTGGTTGGTTATTTCTTGGTAAAGAAAATAATTGTTTGCATAGAGTGTGGTAAGTACTTGTTGTTGATAATTGTTGTGATGATGCAGGTTACGCAACAGCCACCTGGGTCTCGTCATGATAATTGTTGTGATGATGCAGGCTACGCAACAGCCACCTGGGTCTCGTCCACGTGTACATCCGGAGACATCAGACGGTGCAGATCCAACGGGGAAATCAGACAGCACGGAGACACTTGAAAGCTATAGCAGATGTGTCTTATCCCAGCGAAGGTAACGTAAAGAAGCGCCACCATAGGCATAGGTGGACATAGTGGAAGGTGCAGGGGTGGTCCTGATGGAGGTGGTGGGAGGTCCCGGTGTAGGGTACAGGGTCGGTCCCCTCTTAAAATTTGTGTATTTATTTATTTTGGCTATAATTGCGAGTCAAGTTGCGATCCATTGCAAGTTCTTTATCCGGGGGATGCAACTTTAGTTACAAGCATGGAGTTTCCCACAAAACATACATGCAGTGAGAATTTGTTAGATAAATATAAAATTATTTAAGATTAATATAAAAAATATTTAAAAAATAAATGTTTTGTTTTTATAGTTTTAAATATTAATTTTAAAATTAAGTTGTTATTAATTACAAATTATTTAAGTATTCAATTTCAAACAATAATTCAAATAAACGATCAATAAATTTTTTTTTTTGTATTTATAAGAAGAGAGAGATTATTATATTTTTTAATAGTAATATTTTTTTTTATGTTTTTAGCATGTACTATAATGTGTGTTGTTTTTCCTCTGTCAATATTTTGTACTCCTATAAAATAAAAGGTATAATATTATATTTATAGATAAATCTTCTGCTTTCTAAATAATATCACATATATTATTTTAAGATATTTTTAAAAATTTATTGAATTAAGACCCTAGTTAATTTTGTTTTTAGGTATAGAATTATAATTCATTGTATTAATTATATTTTATCTCTCAGTTTTTAAATTTTATTTATAATAAAATTAAACTTAATTAATTATTTCATATTAATTAATAACCAAATATTTTTATGTATGTGACGTATTAAATCTCATAATAAATTAGCCCAAATAAAAATGACATTCTTTAATAAAATAGAATTAAATAAGTTAATTTATTATTAATTTAATAATTTATATTTAAATATTAAGTACAATATATTTTTAGCAATGTGCCTTGATCTTCTAAATATTAGAAAAGTTATAAATGATTTGACTTAACTTTTCAATTATTAATTTTTTAATGAAATTATTATCTCCTTATCAATAATATTTTAATTTAAATATTATAGCATCGAGGATGTCTATTATGTTAAATTATATTTTTTTTCAATATTATAGTCATTGATTATTTAAATAAAATATGAAACTCTTTTCAAATTTTATTTCACCTTACACAAGGATTCACAATCAATATTATTTGAAAATAAATAAATTTTTTTAATTCACCTAATGAGATGAAAACTTTCTTGATTACTCAAATACCTTTATATAATTTATGTTATATTCATTACTTGGCCGTTTGTTACCCTTAATTAGAACAACATATAACAAGATTAAAATATAATATTCTTTATATAATATAACTTAATGATTCAAATCTAAAAGTCATTTATACAATCATCACGTAAGTATTTTTATAGACACAAGTGACCCCACCATGTTAAATTATCATATAGGTTATTTCAGTATATATGTCATCTGAAAAATATCTACATATTAGTTTTAAATATCCCTTATATCTTAACTTATAAAAACAACTGTGTGTGTATGTTCTTTTTCAATGACTCTAATTAATATTCAGTTTTAATAGAGTATTGATTATGAATATTTAGGAACAATGTTTTAATACCAATAATTTCATAATTATAATAACTTTATAAATTTTTTTGCAAAGTATTTTTGTTCCAAAATTTTATCTTTGCTATAGGTTCATTTATTAAATATTTGATTAATATTAAAAATAAATAAATTTTTATTAAAAATTAAATATATTTATATAAATAAAATTAATATTATATTTAACCTATTGATTGATTACAAGATATATACTCTAATAATAAGATTCTACTTGATTGGATAAATATTTGCTAATCGAGACTTGGTTTAGGTTAGCACAAGAAAAGTTTTTTTTTATTATTAAAATGATATTAATTATGTTTTTTTTTAAAACAGAATTTAGATCCACCCACTAATCCACGGTTAACCTTAACCTTAACCTTTAACTTTATAACTACACAACTCTTTTATTTTTGACAACAATTAAGTAATGTATTCTCTGTTTTTTTCTGTACGAATCTTCGCATGACATGTTTGTATCCTCAAACTTTAAAAAGGTCCATAAAAAGAAATTCTTTAGAATGATCTAATTTCACAATACAAATATACTATGCTAAGCCTTTTAGCTGGGGAGCAATTTATTTTTAAAAAGTTTCTTTAAAATATTTTTGGTAGTTTTTTACGCAAGAAAATATCATGAACAAGATTGTCTGAAATTACACCTCGCGAGACTTTTTAAGGTGATCTAAGTTAGGTTTAGTGTCATTATCATGCTTTCCTTTTTTATTACTAAAGATCATGGTTCCAACATAACATTTTTAATTGTAGAAGTTGAGGGCGTAGATTTTTCATCAAAAGCATAGAAAGTCTCATGTAATGAAAAGTAATTAGACTATTATTAATTCTGATGATCATATATTACAGAAATCCACAACAAAAGCACTTACTCTATCACAGCCGTGTGTACATTAATGACCACAATACCGTACGTACGTTGAGTAATTTTATCTAAAAAAAAACATTTAATTACAAATCATTCGTTCTATAATAAAGATTTCTTAATTAAGTAGACTATAGGAATATATTGTGTAAATTTTAAGATGATACATGCGTGTGGTTTTTTACGTCAAAGATTTTTAAATGGATTCATCAAAAAAAGGAAAATATTTTAATTGGATCTTGACAAGATTTTTTTTTTTTCATTTTCATTTTAATTCGTACAGTATGCTTACTAGTCAAATGAAGAGAGTAGCGTTCAAACCCAAGTCCGATTAATTAATAATTGGACTAAAAGAGAAAAAAAAAAGAAAAAAAATGTTTTTCTATTAATAAATAGATCCGAAGTCTCTCTTGTCGAGCAAGGATAGTAATTCAACGAGTGGAATATTTCGCGAGGGAAGTTTGGGGGTCATGCTACTAGTTAATTAGATGGCTGAATGACAAGACTGTCACATGTGATCAAAATTAGATAAAGATAATTCGTTAATTCTTCTAGGTATCATTATAATTAGAGTTTAGCTTACTATTAGTATTTAGTATATCTTAGATAAATTATATATTGAGATTTTAATTAACAGTTTAAATTATTGAATTAAGATGATTTTTTGACATAATATCATAATTTTGATGAATAAGTAATTAAATTGAGATGATTTTTTAATATAATATTAGAATTTTGATGAACAAGTGGTCACGAGTTTGAATCTCACTATCTCTATTTATTTGATAAAAAAATTAAGTATAAGATAATATGGATCTATATCTCACTATTCCTATTTATTTGATAAAAATATTAAGTATAACATAATATGAATCTATACAAGTTTTAAGTCTAAATAACTTTTACTTAAAAGAATATATTAAAAAATAATATAAATTATATTTTAAAACCTCACTTATCGACTTAAGTTATTGAATTAAGACAATAGATCTAATCACTTTTAAAAAAATAAAAAAAAATTCCAAGTTTAAAAATTAAAGAAATTGAAATAATATTATAGGAACAAATAGTGTATGCTTTAACCAAAAAAATTAATTTAACTTCTAAAATATTCTTTTAACTAATTGAGATAATGTTTCTTTAATATCAATTTAAGTTCTAATTTAACAAACAAAAATCAACTTTTTTTTTTCAATTAGAGGAAGAAAGACACTTTTCCAATAGTTGTAATTTGATTTATTTAATATTTTGATAATTTCTAATTTGAGAAACCAAAGTTTTTCTATAATTTTAATTGAACATCTTAATATTCAAATTTGGGTTCTTGTTCCTGGGTTTTCTATTTTGATTATACTTTAAATCCCCACGCGTAGTTTTATTTTGTTGATGCAAAGATAATTAACATGCGTCACTCAATGTAATAAAACTGAACAGGAGGACAAACATATAAACATTACTATTTACTAATTTTTTTAATATGTTTTTGTTTAAAAATATATTAAAATAATATTGCTTTTTTTTTAATAATTTATAATATCAACCGATCAAAACAATATTAAAACACATAAAACGAATTAATTAAAAATGAAAAAAATTAAACTTTTTCAAAAACATTTTTAAAACCAGAAAACAAACCCTACTCAAGGAGTAAACTTGTTCATTGGCAATATCAATAGAGAAACAGAAAGCAAGGGATAAAAGATGCCACCCGATGACTGTCTTGTATCAAGTAATCTTGAGCCTGAAGATATTCCCCTGGCATCACCGAATTGCCTTGGTTTGTAAAAATACTCCAATTGTTTTATAACAGAATGTCAAACTTGCAAGGATCATGAAGTAAGAAGGTGGTAACTTGCCCGCTAGTCTTTTCTGTCAGAGAGAAGAAGAATTATTTCAAAAGAATTCATTTCCATTGCCTAATTCTCATCTCATGTATTAAAAACAAGCCAGCCAGCCAGCCAGCCAGCACAAGGAGGAGGAAAAACCAAACGTAGGTGCCCACATGTTACATGTATGATGCCTGGATGAAAAGACATTCTTGCATTTTTCTTATAAAATCCTAGTTACGCCCTTCTCTTTCCATGTTCTGACTTGTCTCTCTCCCCCTCCTTTTTCCTCCTCCCTCTCCCTAACTCTTTGTATATAAATATGTACACGAGTGCTTAGCTATTTCTCAACAACTTCTCTTTAACATAGCAAAGAGAATCAACGAGATGGAGCCAACAATGCAAGGAAAAATGTTCACGATTCTTATGGGGTTGGCTAGTTTGTTCATTGTTCATGTCAATGGAGACACTTCTCTTCCGCTTGATCATCAAAAACTCGTCGGTGATGGCCGTTATCATGATCAAATGCAAAAAATGCAAGCTTTCAAGCACTCTTTGTTAACTCGTCGACAATTGGCCACTCCCCCAATCTCTTCCTCTCCAGCTCCGGCACCACAGGTAAAACTACGTATAGTGCTTGATTAATTAATCTAATTGGTTGGTTCTTTCTTGGTAAAGAAAATAATTGTCTGCATAGAGTGTGGTAAGTACTTATTGTTGATAATTGTTGTGATGATGCAGGCTACGCTCCAGCCACCTGGGTCTCGTCCACGTGAATACCAGGTGACATCATACGGTGCAGATCCGACAGGGAAATCAGACAGCACGGAGGCACTCTTAAAAGCTATAGCAGATGCGTTTAATGGTCCCAGTGAAGGGTTCTTGATGAATGGAATCACTAATCTCGGTGGCGCACACATTAATCTTCAAGGTGGAAATTACTTGATCAGCAAACCTCTGCGACTGCCGGCTGCTGGAGCTGGGAACCTTATGGTACGCCCACCCCAACAAAGATTTCTGAATTTCTCATAGAAATACAGTCTATGCCACTCCTGGCTTGTTTGTTTTACTTTTGTGAATCTGTCATCATACATTTTGCTAAAATAATCATAAGGGTAACCCAGGTGGCAGGACAGGCTTCTAAGATTGGTACAAGTGAGTCAACATTTTGCACGACTCCAGCTAGTGATCGATCTATTTTCTACTTCTAGATATTTTGCTGTTTTGAATGGTTATTCTATTTCTAACATGGACTTGGAAAATATGCGTAACTTGGAGTGAAAAAAGACACCTGTCCTGGAAGCTTGAACGTTGATTTTTATGACTCTGTTAGTTTCTTTTCTTTCTTGTGGGTGCAATTTCTGATATCAAGATTGTAGACTACGTCAACTACATGTATCAATTTTGATTTTTTGGAAGACTTACGACCAGTTTATTATCATTTTTTGGTGACCAGATTAGCGGAGGGACATTAACAGCATCGGATGATTTCCCAACAGACGGATACCTTATTGATCTGTCAGCCTCATCTTCGTCTTCATCGTCCTATAACTACGAGTATATAACTATTAAAGACCTCATGCTGGACTGCAAGTTTAGGGGAGGAGGCATTTCAGTTATAAACTCACTTCGGACTAGCATAGATAATTGTTACATTACACATTTCAACACTGAAGGAATTTCGGTCCAAAATGGCCACGAGACCTACATCCGCAACTCCTTCCTTGGACAGCATATTACTGCAGGTGGCGATCGGGGCGAAAGGAACTTTTCAGGCACTGCAATTAACCTAATGGGAAACGATAATGCTGTTACAGATGTGGTTATCTTTTCAGCTGCTATAGGAGTAATGGTTTCAGGTCAGGCTAACACACTTTCTGGTGTACATTGTTACAATAAGGCAACAGGTTTTGGTGGCACTGGAATTTATTTGAAGCTGCCAAGTCTGACACAGACCCGGATTGTGAATTGTTACTTGGATTACACTGGCATTGTTGCTGAAGACCCAGTGCAGCTTACAATCTCTAGCAGTTTTTTCCTTGGTGATGCATTCATCCTCCTCAAATCAGTTAACGGTTTGGCAAAGGGAATCAACATTGTTGACAACATGTTTGCTGGATCTGACAAGGGGATTGAGATTGTTCAGTTGGACCAATCAAAAGGCCCTTTTAAGAAGATTGATCAAGTGGTGGTGGATAGGAATAATGTAGAGGGGATGAATCTGAAGGCCACGGTTGCAAGAGGTTCTGCGCAAGGGAATGGCACTTCATGGACTGTAGACTTCAGTCCAGTTTTATTGTTTCCTAACCTTATCAATCATGTACAATACTCATTAAGTTCAAGAGGCACGAAGTTTCCCAGCCATGCTTTAAGGAATGTTTCTCAAAACCGTGTTGTGATTGAGTCCGATATCGCGGTGGCGGCAAGAGTTTTCGTCATGGTGGAGCAGGGCAGCACAAGTTGAAGCTCACTTGTTTCAAGGGTTTACAGCAATCCGAAAGGACAATTGTGAATAGGAGAGAAGCTTGACCCTTATTCATAGACTGAACAAGTTTCAGTCGAGTTTCCTGCTGGATATTTTCGATTACTTCAACTCATAAATTATAATACGACATAAGCAAGAATTATACATGTTCTCATCCTGGCTTCTGCAATGAGACCATCCCTTGCCTGATATATGATCACGATGAATTGCTGTGGTATGTACATTATTTTTTTTTCCCTCTTCGAAAATGATTTTCCCTCTGACAGATTGCTGTGGTCAATATGTGAAACAGGACATCAAGAACTACCGAATTAATGTTGAAAATTTGGGCACCAAGAAAATGATTCGATGACGTGCCATTAAAGAGCTAATAAAAAATACAGATAGTCAGAAAGTTAAGCGAACTTGCGTCCAGTGGGCCTCTAAAACACGTGTACTAAAAACACAAGCTCCAAGCTTCAATCGGTTGATTTTCTTTTTTTTACAAAAAGAGGAAAATTACTCCAAGCATTGATAAAAATTATATTTATCTATTGGATTTTGAAAAATTATAATTTATATGAATAAATATAAAAAATAAAATAAAATAACTACGCATATATTATAACCAACATGATTTTATTATTGATTGAAATTGATTTCTTTCTCTCTCTCTTAGGCAACAACAAGCAATCCATATTCTATGCTTTCTTCTTCTTCTTTTCCAACTTTTTATCCTCAGAAATTGACAAAAAGAGAAATACAATCCATATTCTATGCTTTCTTCTTCTTCTTCTTCTTCTCCAACTTGTTATTCTCAGAAATTGACTAAAAGAGAAATACTGATTTTCTTTTTCAATTTTCTAGGTTTGTCAAATTTTATTAAGGTTTGAAAAATTAATTATTTTGTTTTTAAAATTCGATTATGTTTTTGTTGTTTGAGGGGCATTTTTATCCTAAAAGCAGCAAAAAGGAATGCAGGAGAGAATATCGAGATACAAGGACTGATGAAAAGAAGAATTTCTAAAGAGTATATGGGAGAATATTCAATATTAATACTAATAAAAAAAAGTCAAGAAAAATGCGTTTTTTTAATATTTGAAACGAGCTTCGCGCTGTCATCACACCGCAACATTTGGAAATAGCTTGTGAAATGGTTTATTGGCGTCAACAATCTTGAAAATGTTAAGAGAAAAATCTTAGATCTGAATGATTTGGTTGGCCTAACCAAGCTGTCTAACGTTGATAGTTTTAGTTAGATTGAACCTCAGAGTCTGTCAACGTGAGCCTGTTTTCACGGACCGTTGCTATTTTTGTTTTTGGACATTAGTTAAAGTTGGTGAGCCTACTCAATTTGATAACGGACTCTATGCAATGCGAACATTGATTGAACCTCAGAGTCTGTCAATGTGAGCCTAGTCATGACTGAACTGGAAACTACCTGGAGCGCGGAGAAATTAAGAAGCTTCCAATCTACTAAACTTAATGGTAATTATCGATTTTAAATTAATTTAATTTTTTTTCAATTATTTATATTTAAAATTAAATACAATATCTAACCACTTGTTATTATTTTTAAAATATTATAAAAATTATAACTAATTTGACTTAACATTTTAATAACTAGTTTTTTTATTGTAATTATTATCTCTTCATCAACAATGTTATAAATTATACGTTATAGCATTAAGTGTGTCTACTTTATTAAATCATGTTTATTTTCAATATCATAATCATGATTATTTGAATAAGATTTTAAAATTCTTTTCAAATCTCATTCCACATCGCAGAATAATTTACAATCAATATTATCTTAGAACAAATAAAATATTTTTTTTTTAATTTATTTAGAGTGATGAACACTCTGTTAATAACTCAAATACTTTCATATAGTTCATGTTATACCCAATATTATTTCTTATATAAGATAACTTAAAAATCTCAAGTCTAAAAATCACTTACACAACTTTCACATGAGTCTTTTCTATAACTTTAACATGAGTCTTTTCTATAGATATAAATGATTTCTCCATATGAAATTCTTATGTGAGTTATTTTAGTGTACATGTCATCTAATAAACACATACATATTAATTTTAAGTATCTCTCATACTATAGTTTATAAGAATAACTGGTTCTTTCTATGAAGGAAAGAGCACAATATATGTTTAATGATTCTATTTAAAAAACTTTATTTAAAATTAATATATTTTTTATATTTTTAAATTGTTTTAATGTGTTATATTAAAAATAATTTTAAAAAATAAAATAAAAATATTATTTTAATATATTTCTAAATAAAAAAATATTCTTAAAAACAACCGCTATTATTACAATCCTAAACACTAGCTTAGGGTCATTATCATGCTTTCCTTTTTTATTGCTAAATATCATGGTTCCAACATAACATTTTCAATTGTAGAAGCTGAGGGCGTAGATTTTTCATCAAAAGCATAGAAAGTCTCATGTAATGAAAAGTAATTAGACTATTATTAATTCTGCAACAAAAGCACTGACTCTATCACAGCTGCGGACACCTTCTTTATGAATAATCACAATACCGTACGTACGTTGAGTAATTTTATCTAAAAAAACCATTTACAAATCATTCGTTTTAATTTTGGAATTAGTATGTTATCTTTAAGGACTTTATAATTTAAATTCAAAATTTGTTTCTTATCCATGAAATTTAGGGTTTTAATTCTAGCTTATGTGTATTTTTTCATAATATTCAATTAAATTTTAAAAACTGATGGGCTATCTTTCAATGACTTTAAAATCTTAATTCAAAATAGTTATATTTCTAATTTACAGAATTATGTCTTACCCTGCAAGTGTAAATCCTAATAAGCTGCCAAGTGAAGAAAAAGATTTCATGTATGTAAATGAAAAAAAAAATATCTTAATAAAATGAAAAGAGAGTTTTAAATAAAACTTAGAATCAAGATTTTTTCCAGTATAATTGTTATTTTTTTTTTATCTAAACCAATTGAAATATCATATTATAATTTTTAATTTAAGATATATATTGAATATTTTTTATTTACATATAATATCAGAAGGAAATTTAAAAAAATGTCTTTGATCACATGAGATAAATTCTTCTTGAGGTCCCTAGAATTTTTTAAAATTTTCATAAAAAATATAATTGTATTTTTCTAGTCATTTATATATGATTAATTGTATATAAAAGTTTCATAAATACATAGCGAATTCAAATTAGCATCACACCAATAAACGTTATTTTTTATGTACGTGTATATCTAGTAAAAGAATTATGATAAGATAGTAGAATTACGTTATGATTTAATTTGATTATTTATAATATATTTGGGTTTTCCAATGGCCACTCAATAATACAAAGCAATTAGCAATTTAGTTGGAAAATTATACCTTACCAAGGGTTTATGCTAAGACTTCTTTCTTCTCAAAAAAGAGTTTGCATGAGTTATGTTTAAAAGTATGATTGTTATTTTTTTAAAATATTTTTATTTAGAAGTGTATTGAAATAATATTTTTTTATTTTTTAAAAATTATTTTTGATATTAATACATTAAAATAATTTAAAAACACCAAAAAATATTAATTTAAAATAAAAAATAAAAAAAATTATTTTTTTTTAAATATTTTTAAAACACAAAAACAAACCTACCTCATGCAGTTAATATTATTTTTCTGTGTATTTTCTTTTTTAAAAAACATATACATATTTAAAAAAAAATCTAAGAGTGAATCTGTGATCGTACATTTTGCTTCAATAATCGTAAGGGTCGACGTGACGATCTGAAATTAACCCACGTGGCAGGACAGGCTTCCAGGATTATCGATCTATTTTCTACTTCTAGATATTTTGCTGTTTTGAATGGTTGATCTATTTCTAGTATGGACTTGGAAAGTATGCATGACTTGTAAAGAAAAACGACGCCTCTCCTGGAAGACTCAGTTGTGATTGAGTCCGACATCGCGGTGGCGGCAAGCGTTTTCGTCATGGTGGAGCAGGGCAGCGCAAGCTGAAGCTGACTTGTTTTTAGGGTTTCCAGCAATGACAATTGTGAAGAGGAGAGAAGCTGGACCCTTATTCATAGACTGAGCAAGTTTCAGTCGAGTGTACTGCTGCATATTTTCTATCACTTCAACTCATAAATTATAATACGACATAAGCAAGAACTATATATGTTCTCATCATGGCTTCTGCCATCAGACCATCCCTTGCCTGATATGAACACGATGAATTCAGTACATTATATATTTTTTTACTCTTTGAAAATGATTTTCCCTCTGACAGATTGCTGTGGTCAATATGTGAAACATGACATTAAGAACTACCGAATTAATGTTGAAAATTTGTGCACTAAATATGAGAAAATGATACAAAATACCTTCATACATATTATGAAAACTATCAGTTGAAATTGATTTTTGATCAATCTTTCTCTTTGACAATAACTAACAATCATGCCTTCTTCTCTTCTCCTATCTCTCTTATTGTTATTATTGTATTATATACTTCAATACATGTAGCTCCAACTCTTTATCTCTCTTTGGTTTAAAATTTAAATGCAAAGTAAGTATTTGATATTTTTATTAACTTTTATCCCATATATTAACTTTGAGATCTTTTTACTTGATTTTTTACTTATTTAAATTTAAAACTAACTTACATGGAAACTGTCCATGCTTGATTTAATCAACTTGATATGTCAAAAAATAAATAAAAAATATAATTTGATTTTTTTAATATGATATTTTTTATATTAAAATGATAACATATTGAATCAATCTGGTTTTTATGAAATAATTTGTTAAACTTACAATCTAGATTATAGATTCTATTATGTTTAAAAAACTTATTTTTTAAAATTATTTTTTATTTAATGATATAGTAATAGAAATAGACACATCAACTAAATATCAGGATATTTATTTTAAATTACAATAAATTATAAAAATAAATTAAAATAAATTATAATAATCACTTTAAAATTAATAAAATATTAAATAATTTCTTTAATAAAAAAAGATAGAATTAAAAAAAGAGAGTCTATCTTGCATGAACAATAAGGTAAGTGGGAAACCACTTCAAAAAGGAGATTTTGTTTTGGTCGGTTTTGATTTATCAATTTTTATATATAAAAATGGGTTAATTTATTTATCTACTTGGGCGTATTTTTCCTATATTATTCAAAGAACTTTTCACTTTTATTTGTCTTTATAAATTCATATTTTCTTTCGTGCACTCTTTTATTATTTTTGAACAACTATACCCTACAATAATTATTTTTTTTAAATCTAAATTCCTAAAGAAAAAAGAATCTAACTCTAAAAGTTTTTCATAAAAATAAAAAGGTCTAAAAAATCCACTGAACTTGAAAAAAAATGAAATTTTTTTTTAAAAACCTAATTAAACTAACCAACAACAAACAACAACCTGTAAAACGTAAGAAACTAGAAAAATTATATTCATAAAACCTCAATAATAGAATTATGTCTATGGACATGAAATAAATTTGTTTGACTCTAGTTTTTTAAATTTTTTATTGGCTATCGATGTTTTTTATTAATATTTTTTATGGGTTGTTTGATTTTTTCTCTCTCTTGATTTTCTAGGTTTTTCAACTTTTGTTAAGGCTTGGAAAATTAATTTTTTTTTGTTTTGAGAACATGATTATGTTTTTGATGTTTGATGGGCATTTTTATCCTAAAAGTAGCAAAAAGGAATACGAGAAAGAACATAAGGACTGATGAAAATAAGAATTTCTAAAGAGTATATGGGAGAATATTCAATATTAATACTAATAAAAAAAAAAAGTCAAGAAAGATGTGTTCTTATAATATTTGAAACGAGCTTCCCGCTGTCATCACACCACAACATTTGGAAATAGCTTCTGAAATGATTTATTGGCGTCAACAATCTTGAAAATGTTGAGAGAAGAAAGGGAAAAATCTTAGATTTTAATAATTAATTTGGCTGGCCTAACCAAGCTGTCTAATCATGAGCGAATTGAAAACAACCAGGAGCCTCCAAGTTTCAAGCCCAAGGACGTTTCTTCCACATTCTTGCGTTTGAACGAAAGTTTACTTTCAACGCAGCTTTTAATATATTTAGATTAATTTCCTTCTATTTTAAACCTCAAATAAATGACGATATATTATAAATAATTATTTTCTTGTATTCTTCTTCTGGATTTAAAACCTTAATAATAGCACGGGAAACAAATCTGAAAAGATGGCTATGCTACGGCTATGCTACTTAATCTATATATAAGTTTTTTTATATTTAGATTAAAGGAAGAATGATAATCCAAATTAATTGAGGAGAATTCTAGCCTCTTTTATTTTTATGTTAGTATTTATTTTTATATTTATTAAATTATTTTAATATGGTATTAGAATTATTTTATGGAATGAGAATTAATCTCAAATACAACTTTTACGAACTCAATTATAAAGTGAGTTGGTTAAGGGTTTGTAGGGCAGCGCACCCCTATCGAGGTTCAGGGTGGAGCCCCGAAAATATTTTTTTAAAGTGATATTTTATCTTACGTATTTACAAAATCTGGTATTTCGACTTTTTTTCAGCTTCTGCAATTTGATATTTTTGTTTTATCTTTGCAATTGTTTTGATATTTCATCTTCTGTAATTTGTGTTGTGTTTTGGAGTAGTTGTATAATTTTGAGAAGATAATTTTTGATTATCTGTGGTATATGTTCGGTTTCTACAATCTGGTACTTTGCCTTTCGCTGCTTTTGCATTCTGGTTTTATTTGTTTGTTAATTATGGCTACCGAAAGAGATGATTCACTTAAGTCTGTGAGTGTGAGGTTGGATGGAAAGAATTATTCATATTGTAGTTATGTAATGAAAAATTTTCTTCTAGATAAGAAGATGCGGAGGTGTGTTAGTAAAACTTCTGTGATACTTAAGAATAGAGAGAAGGGAGATGTTATTTTGATAGCTACATGGAAAGCAAACAATGTAAACATCATTTCTCGGGGCTGCGTGCATACTCTAATGTTGATTATGATAGTGATCCCATAAATTACAAATCGGTTACTGGTTTCTATATTTTTTTAGGTAATTCTCTCATCTCTTGAAAGAACAAGAAACAATCTATTGTTTCTTAATCCTCGACTGAAGTAGAATACCATGCTATGATATGAGAGTTTCACTTTCTCATCCTACTCCTATGTATTGTAACAACCAGAGTTCTATTCAGATTGCTCACAACTCAATTTTTTATGAACGAACTAAGCATATTGAGATTGATTGTCATCTTACTCGTTATCATGTCAAGTATGACATCATTACTTTAGCTTTTATTTCTTCTTCCTTATAGATTGTAGATTTCTTTATCAAGTCTCATTTCATTTCTCGTTTTTGTTTTGTAGTTGAAAAATTCTCGATATTTGTAGTTGTCGCATTGTAAGTTTGAGGAGAGATGTTAAATGATATATTTATCTTGTTTTATTTATTAAAAATAGAATAATATTTTCAGCTTAACTTATATATAAACCTTTTGTATTTAGATTAAAGTAAAAATGCTAATACAAATCAATTGAGGAGAATTTTATCCCCCTTCCCTTTCATGTTAATATTTATTTTTGTGTTAAATAAATTATTTTAACAATTTTGATATCTTTATTTATATCTTGCCATTTTAGAGATTACAGTTAAGATTTAAGATATACAAATAAGTAAAGAATTAATATAGTTTATTTACATGTCATATATATTTTTGTCAATAACGTCCTTGTTAATAGCTAATACCTTGTTAAAAATCTTAAAATTAATCCTAAATAGCTTTTTAGATATTTTTCATTTCAGAACAATCAGAAATAAATCCCCATATACTTTTCTCAATATAAAACTTGATAAACATCAAATTCATACAAGTGAATTGTTTTTAAAAATCATATGATGTTTTCTCAACTCATGTATTTAATTTTGTGGGTTTTGAAGGATCATTCACTTGGAAAACTACCTTTTGGCATGGTTATCACCACTCAGAGATGTACTATTAGAGGAATCAAAAATTAAAACAATTAAATTTTGAACAATTACATATAAACAACATAGTTTATTAAAACATACAATGAAGTTAAATATGGAATATTTATCCATGTAAATTAATCCAATCAAATAAATCATCATATCCTTATAATATTTCATGTAGGCTTAGATTATAACTCATGATTAATATAAATTACTTTATGATGGGACTTGAATTTTTTTAAGAAAAAATCCTAGGCCTATGGGCAATTAGATTAATAATTTTTTATCAACAAAATATTTCTATCCCATCCTAATCAACCACTTAAATATATATTGACATAGACACACATATATGTATAATATTTATAATTTTATTATTTAATATACATACATGCAAACATATTTTGAATATATATTAACTATTTTATTTCTTATTGAATAATAAATAATAGTTAGATAATAAACATCCAAAACCTGATAAATAGTTTATGGATATCTAAATTTTTTACTTGATGAATAATGAATAGGGTTTGAATATCAAGAAATTCAACCAATAAATACCTATTGTTATCCTTAATAATTACCCTGTGGGGTTGAATCATTGTATTTCTATAATTAATTATAATTATTTATGTCATTAACTTTACATGGCAAAACCTAATATCACTAGACATTTTCATAATCGAGAATATTGTGGCTATTTCTTAATAACAACTCAAATATAAACTTAAATATAACATCAAATTTTTTTACTAAACTTTATGTCAATTATCAATTCTTTATGTCATTTGGAATTTCTAATGATCTAATTAATGTAAAAGATTTTTTAAAAAAATTACCATCTAATTTTATAGTAACTGAAAAACTTAAGTGGTCTTCAAAGATTTAAAGTTAATAGGCTAATTATACTAAAGAAAAGATAAAAAATCATCATAAAATATCTTATTTAAGGCAAGTTGTCTGTGTTTATTTTTAATTATTAAAATACATTTACTATGCTTCCATGCTAAAAATTTATCTAAATTAGATGCATGTGTTTATTGTTGGAGGTGAAAGATTTTCAGGATGTAAGACATTGATTTTGGTAACCAAGTCTAGCAATATAGTTTGATCCTTACTTTTAGAATATGAGTATTAGATGTAGAAGAATTGTAAATGATAAATTAGGCTATGACCTATTTTCTTTGGTTATGTAATTTTTATTTTTTTTAAAGTAAAGTTTTGACTTCACAAGAATATAACCCTTCTAAGGATTTTAGCATACTTAAGTCAATTATTTGATAAAAGCAAAACTTTATGTTTTTTAAAAGGACCACAAAGTTTTTCAACTTCATAGTAACATAACTCTTTTAATGATTATACCACTTATAAGATACTTTTTGATAACAAAAAAAATAAAACTTTTATTTATATATTTTTCATAGGAAACAAGGTTATATTTATTATTTTTTATGACAAAACTCAACTTGATAGGGACAAAACCTTGTTAACGATTATATCGTTCACTTATTGATTCTTTGGTGAAAATAAAATTTTATTTACATATCTTTTTATTGAAAATAAAATCAAATATTTAGATGAAAAAATTTATTTTTCAAGGAAATAACCCTTTTAAAAATTATATCACCCCTAATTCTACGATGACCAATCCACATTATACAAGGAAGTACACATAAATCACATCAAAAAAAAAATTATTCATGCTAAAAGAAAAGCATAATAATCACCGTTGATCACCCAAACAAACCAATCTTCATCATCATCCATATTTATTTTAACCACATAATAAATATTTTTTAAAATATGCAAATATTTATTTAGGGATTAAGGTTGACCTTATGGAACAATTGGAATTGAACTAGAGGTGTTTGAATTTGGGCTAGCAGTGGTGCAGAGTCGCCCTCTCCTTGTTCTCGTGGTGAAACTTTTGCAAATATTAAAGTTCAAGTAACATGCTGATTAACTTCAAATACACAGCCTGCTCATTTTTTTCAACATAATAGTTATATTCAATCATAGTTTCATTATTAGTGTCTCATTATAGACAAAAACAATTGAATTTTCAAGAACATATAACATTCTTTTTTTTAGAACAATTCTCATATTTCAGTATCAGTTCAAGAAGTTTGGTTTGATCAATTTATTAGCATTAAAAAAATGCTAAATAGGAATATGTTTATTTTACTCAATCTATCAATCTATTCATGTAAAGATAGCAAGTATTTGTTTCATGCATAAATATTTATAAACAAATTTATATAAGGTCTATAATCATAATTTGGTCATCCATTTTTTTCTTGCAAATTAATAGCCCTAAATATTAATTCAAGAAATCTTACTTAAATTTTCTAGTGGGTTAGGATCCCATTTAATTTATATAACCTTAAATAACTCAAAAAATAAAAATAGATTAAATTAAGTGGATAATATAGCTTATCAATTACATATTTATGTGATTTTTAGTTAGTTAGGTGATAACTTTATGTCTAAATATATCATATATTTTTTGTTTTACTAATGCCTATAAGTTTATATGATCATATGTAACTCATCCAAATCATATAAGTTAGTTAAATAGACCTGATTTTATAGCATTAAACATATTCAATTAATGATAATTAATGATAATCTTAAGTAGCTCAACAAGTTATCCATAAATAGAACTTTAGTTTCATGCATATAAAATCAGAAAATAATAAATCATGTTCTCAACATGTAATTAATATATTAATAAGATCTATTATTTTAATTAAGTCTCATTCCATGGTATTAATAATATATCATACATAAAAATTATATATAAACATACACCCCTAACATGTCATTCTAATTGGATGATCATAAAAATATCTAAATTAATTCCCTCGAGGAATTAAAGGGATTATATAGTGAAACCTAGGTAGTTGTTGCAAATCTTTATAAGTCATTTGCGACCCTTTTTATTGTTATTTCTTGGTCTTAAATTACAAAATACATTTTCTTATCTAAATTCTTATATTTTTAAATTACATAAAATGTATATAAATATATAAGAAACATCGAGTTACATTCGATGAGAGTTAGATGAGAAAAAAATTTAACAACCTATAAAAAAATTAGAGAAAAGACAGAACATGCATGTCCTATTTAATATTACAAGCATTCAACTATAAAAACATAATTATATTCATCTTTAAATATTCATAACCATCCATTAGGCTTAAAAACATATGAATATGCATAATTAAATATATTACGTACTTTAATTTTAATTAGTAATTTTAAAATAACATTTCTAACACTTAATAAATCAAAATTTCATATTAGAAAACTCCTTTTCTAAACATTATTTAATTAAATCATAATCTTTAGGATATTACAACACTCAAAAATTTTGAATTAAAATTTTTAATTCAATCTTAATCCTATTAAAAAAATTAATTCTATAATTAATTTAATTTATATTTCAATTTTAAAATAAAAAATTATATAAGGAGAGACATAGTGATAATTCTATCCAATATACTTATATTGTAATAAGCAATAAAACTCAAGGGTAAATTTGTAAATTAGACTCTAAAAACTCTATCTTTATAAGTTATAAAGTGAGGGGCTACCCATAAAAGTAATATAATAAAAGATGCACGGAAGAATCGTATATTTGCCTCTCATCTTCTTCTCAACTACCGCAGCTAGTAATGGGCTCACTGCCCACCGCCGATTGCTGGTCTAGCAACGGCAACAAAGGCTATCGCCACCAACATGAACCATCATGCGTCAGGCATCAGACTCGCGTGTGGCTGCACAGCAGTGCCATCAGCTTCTAGCGCTGCTGGGGGAGGCAGCAGCTTGCTGCCACGCTGCCAGCCAAATGGGTCCAAACTCCAAACTGAAAAGAAGCTTTCCCCGTCATGGGATTTTGGCAGTATCAACCATAAATGGGTCCGAGCTCCAAACAAATCCATATAAAAAATAATAACTACTACTTTATTGGTATGAAATTCATTTATTTGGAAGGACTAATAATGTGTAAGTTGTCCAAGGGACTGATACTTTTCTAATGATTGCCTCCTTCCCCTTTTCTTTCTAATAATTTCAGTTGTCTTTGGCGAGGGAATATAATAGAGAGAGAGAGAGAGAGAGAGAGAGAGAGTAATAATGGAGGTAAAAGAAGTACTTTAAAAAGGTACCAAATTTATTAAGTAGGTCATCCCAGGCAACCTAAATATGTTTGGACGTCCATATAAATTCCCACATCCTCTTGTTGCACAACCCTTCATCTACCTTAATATTATTATTCCAACAACAACTAGATGCATAAAACACTTCTAATAATTAATTAATTATATTTTTTTAATTTGATGTTATTCTTTTGATTTCTAGTTGCTTTTTCTTGATTTTTTTATAAAAGTGTTGTTGTTTTTAATTTTATTTTTCAATTCAAATTAATGATATTATATTTTTTAATTTAATCCTTGTTATTTTGATTTTTAATTTTTTCTCGGGTCTTTTTGAGAAGTTACTATTCTTTTCAATTTCACCTTTTAATTATAAATTTGTTTTTATTTTATATGTCAATTTTAATCCCCATTCTTTTGATTATTTTGGATTTTTTTCTAAATTGATTTTTCTCTTTTCAATGTCGTCCTTCAATTAAAGATAAAAATTATTTGGTATTTAAATTTTGACGCTCATTCCTTTAATTTTTTAAATCCTTTTGCATAATCAATTTTTTTTAAAAAATTCATCCTTTAATATTTAATTAAAAATTAGACTTTATGTTTTTGCAAATAAAGTGTTTCAAATCTAATGATCCTAGTCATGACTTTAAAAAGTTAACAAGAGGTTTTATTTATTTATTTATTTATTAAAAAGAACTTTATAGTTTTTTTTAATTTTTTATCAGGTTATTTCAAAATTATGATCTAGATCATGAGTTTAACGAGATATTTTGGGTTGGCTCAACCTTAATTGTCAGGATTAAAAGTTTGTCATGTTAATTCGAGATAACCAAGACTGGTTTTTATTAAAAGTTTTTTTTTTGTATTTAATAGTTTATGAATTGAGATACATTATTTTTTCTATTTTGAAAAAACAATAGTTTTTCCTTAGGTTATCCTAATCACTTTTTTTAAAAAAGTTTGATCTATCTATTGCTGATTTTTTATTTTATTTTTTTGGTTTAATGAATTAAAGTTAGCTTATTTGACCCAATTAAGTCTATGACCCAAATCCTGGATTTTTGTTTCTTTTTTTAAAACACGTTTACGACAGCTAAATATTATTTTTATACAAAAAAATAATTCATCCCTATGACGAAGTACATGCACCAAAGCTAGTATAATAGTAAGAGGAAAGGAAGAGATAAGTATCATTATGCTTCGATCTAAAAACAAAAAAGAAGTGTCTTTACATTATAACTAGGTATGTGGCTCGCATTTCATTGCGAGCTAGATTAATTTTTCTATCATGTAAAAAAATTATTTTTTAGCATTGCAAGCATGTTTTAGAGAAAAGAGACAAAAACATCATGTTTATTCAACTATGAAGGCAAAACGAGAAAAAATGACAAAATTTAATTTAAAAAAAATGATTTTGAAGGACAAAACAAAAAAAAAAGATATATATATAAATCCTTAAAAAAAATCAAATTAATTTGTCAAATATATTATCCAGGTCATGAGATCAGATAACCTGATTGAAAGAAAACCGAAGAAAAGCATAAAGCCTATTAAAAAAACAACATTGAAGGATGAAATTAAAAAAATATATATAAAAAAATAATGTTAACTCATGTTAACCTTTTAAACTTATGATCAAAGTCATTAGACTAAAAGCAAACCATCCAAAAAAACTACAAAGTCCAATTCTCAACAAATCAAATGTCAAATAATGAATTTAGAAGAAAATTTATTTATATAAAAGGACAAAAAAAATAAAAAATTAAAAGAATGAGGATCAAATATGAAATAAAAGTAAATAAGAGGCCAACTTAGAATTTTAAATTGAAAAGAAAAAATAAACTCACAAAAAATATACACAAAAGGATCAAAAATAAAAAAACAACAATTGAAAGAATAAGGACCAAATATAAAATAAAAAATAAATGAGAGAGTAACTTAAGATTTTGAATTGAATGATGAAATTAAAAATAAAAATCAAATTCATAATTGAATCCACAATATAAAATCAAAATCAAAAGAATAAAGACTAGATTTTAAAAAATAACAAACCACAATTATGGATTTAAAGATGAAATTGAAAACAAATTAAAATTTGATAAAAAAACCAAGAACAAAAACTAAAAAAAAATGAGAATTGAAGTTGAAATATCAATAAATGACAACTTTAAAATTTTCAATGAACTACACAAATTTTTAAGGGATAAAGAGATAAAAAAGAAGAAGAAGAAAAAGATCACCGACGATATATCATTACCTAAATCAATACACGCGCCACTCTAAATGAAAAGGAGCTTTGTGATGCTTCCATCACTATTGTGGAAGCTACTATTTAGCCACCATCTCTGATGAAGTCTCTTGATTGACACAAACACTTTCATGAGTCAATTTTTTTTTAATCATATTATATACTTGTTAAAATATAAAATTATCTTTTAGCCAAATCTATTAAAAAAAACAAAAACACATTTTAATGCTAGTTAAAGAATTTTTGCTTTCGAGTTACACGTTTAATTTATTGTGCTTTGAAAATAAAAAAAAACTAAAAAGCCCCTAGATGCTAGCAAAATGAATTTTTTTTAAAGGTTAATTCAATCATTTTATTGTGTTTGAAAAGGAAGAAAAATACCTATTTATCTTCAATTAATTTAGTAATAATAAATAAATACTAATATAAAATTATCATATCACCCCTTCGTAAATTCAATGATTTTTATTCGTGAATGGAAAAGTAATAATAATAATAATAATAATAATAATATCACGGTGGCTTGTATGCCTGGGCTATCCTAGTTTTTTCTTTAGTTCGATATATCGACAGGGCTCAATTCGATATTAACAGGGAAGAGAAAAACATCATTATGCTTCGATCCAAAAACAAAAAAAGAAGAATCATTAGATTATACTTCGATACAAGGGGAGGGCTGAGTTGAAAAAATCAACTAATCATGGCCCGTCAGGATACTAGGGGTATGGAGGGTGGGAGGCATGCGCACTGGACCCTCCTCCCATGTAATGTAAAGTGCTTGGATTTATTCAATTATATATTACATGCAAGCGACAAGAAGTTGCTACAGCTTGAGAACAATCCTTGATCTCTACTTTCTGCGTTAATATTACATGCAACTCAAATCATTATTGGTTAATATGGTTGTTGAAGCAAAGAAGAACAAAACTGAATGCATTGATCTCGGTCCATTTAAGAATCCCATGTCGGCAGACCGACATCCAGTTTTTCTAGGGTGAAGTCACGTAATTCTTGTGCCTCCTTGAATGTAGTGAAACATATCTCTCGTTTTAGACTCTCAACCAGCACTACCACCGTTTTCAATCAACTCACCAGATTCTTCTAGTAAAACAATTAGAGGCGACGTTAAATACAGTCCACACGCTAATCATTTTCTCTAATCGATTTAAGAGTGTCTAATCGCTGTTTTTAAGACACAATTAAGGTAATTACATGCTCCGACCACGCTCCTATTATTGCATGCCATAAATGGAAAGGAAGGGCGCATTTTAACTTTATAGACTTGACAAATAAAAATGTTGAGCGGGGACTTAATTGATAAAATTGGTAGCTCGAGGACTCAGACTCCGACTCAGACGAGAGATATATGTATAGTTAAGGGACTAATCTGAGGTTTGCCTGAGAGAGAAACAGTAATTTGATACCTAGCATGATGATTAGAAGCATAGACATAAAACCGGGCTTGACCTAAAGGGTTCACTCGGGACCTGGGTTTAAAAGCCTTGATCGAGTTTTAAATGGTTAAAAATCAGGTGAGGCCTGGCTTTTTTCTTAAATATTTTTTCATAAACCTTAAAAATACAAAAATTAATTTGTGAAGATGTCGTCTCAGATTTATTTTTTTAACAACCTATATTTATATGAAAATTTTTTAAATTTTTGTATGTGGACTATATATATATATAACCTCCATTCACATATATTATTATTTTATTTTATAGAATAACTTTATATATAAATTATAAACTATATGCATATAAAATATTTTTAATTGTTTTACGTGAGGTATTAGAAATTCAAATATTTTTTTTAATTTTTTAGGATAATCAGGTCAAGCGGTTTGACTCCTGACTCAGCCTTTTGGCCGGTAATACCAAATTTAATAACTATTATTAGGAGAAATAACCTGGGTTAATACCGTAATTAAAAATGGATGGAATCGGTAGTTGCTTAGAGAGGACGCGCAAAGAAACAAACAGACTTAGTTGCTACTACTGTTCCACTCACTCACTATCTTCGTTTCTCTCTCTATAAGCGTTTTAACCAGCAAACCGAATCACAGAGCCACAGTGAGAGAGAGAGATCTAGAGAGAGATAATTTCCTGACAGATTTAGAGAGAGAAACTGGAAATGAGGGAACCAATTGAAACTAACAACGGATCTCCTCCACCTCCACAAGCGTTGCTCGAGAGGCTTAAAGATTATGGCCAGGAAGACGCTTTTGCCCTCTGGGACGAGCTCTCTACTGAAGAGCGAGAACTTCTCTTCAAGGACATCGAGGTCAATTCACCCCTTCTATCTCACTCTATTAGATCTTCCCTCTCTTTTTTCTCGCAATGTTAATTGAATTTGGATTGTTAATTGCAGAGCTTAGATCTTCCAAGGTTGGATCGGATAATTCGATGTTCGCTTCGATCTCAAGGTCTCCCTCTCTAATCGTGTTGAAACTAATTGATATGAATGTGTAGTTCATAACGTATGATTTACTGTCTCGTTTCGTTGATTAATTTACAGGGCTACCGGTGGTCGCAATTGAGCCGGTGCCGGAGAATACCGTGTCGACGGTAGAGGAGAGAACAATAGAAGAAAGAGAGAGATGGTGGAAGATGGGATTGAAGGCAATCTCTGATGGCAAGCTGGCTGTTTTGCTGTTATCTGGTGGCCAGGTACTATTTGTCTTTTGTTTTTTTTGTTTTTTCCTTTAGTAATTAGCGCTGAATTGTTAATTTTCCTTTTCCGTTTATTCTTTTCTTTTTGGTGAATTCTATACTTTTGAATATTGAAAAGTGGTTGTTGTTTGTTGCTTGATGAAATACATACCTACATCTCTTTTATTAATTTATCCATCACACTTTAAAAGCATAATTATGGCATGATGTGTACTTTTTGGGATGATTTCCACACGAAGACAATTTGATGATTGGGGGAGTGTGTGTTCAATTAATGATGTAAAAGTAGGAACCAATGAGTGAGCAACCAGTCACTGTTTACTTTATCAAACACTGTTAATTGAATGAATGTTACATTAGGTTTGCCTGTCTTTCTTTCTCTCTCTCTCTTTCTTTTGGGTGGTATAATGCTGCTTTTATCGATGGAAGCCCACTTTTGACAGTTTGCTTATGGATATGTTTAGATAATAATTTGTAAAGCAAGGGCTGTGATTTGTTCCGTAGGATTAATTATTACATATCTAAAAGATGCTTTAATGCACACTTTTTTCATTAGAATATACTGTATTGTATATCTATTTTATATACTTACAGAAGATTTGTAGGCAGATGTGCCTTATTTTTAAATCATATGTACTGGGATCAATTATTGAAGGAGAAAATTATTGAGCATCATTAGATATGGATGGGAGCATGCTGACATGCCAATTATCTTGAGATAGAACAATGTGCGAATTTAGACATATATCATCCGGTTCCATACCAGTAAAATTTCGTCGGAAACTAGTGGAACAATTACAGTGATGTGAATCAATTATATATATATATATATATATATATATTATCTGTTATTGCATTGGGGCCATTTATTTGTGGACCAGCAGCATCTAACTTTTGGGGGACTACAACAGAGGAAGTTTTAACTGCCTCCTTTCATCCCATGATTTATACTAGAACTCTTTACCATGTTGAATTACAAAAAATATCCGGGATTGATGTATTTTATGCTGGGATTGTTGCAGATAACACATTCTTGCTTGTGGTTGCATTGATCTTTGTGTTCCGTGTTGTTACTCCTTTGTACTTTTTTTATCACCTGTTGCATCATTTCTAGTGTGAGCTTGACATATTTTTTGGTGTGTTTTTCATAACTGAAATATCCAGGGGACAAGGCTTGGAAGTTCAGATCCAAAAGGATGTTTCAGTGAGTAATTGCCATTTTCTGCAATTGTAGTTTCTTTGCTAATCCTGTCTTGTTTAGTTAGCATGTTAGCTAGCAATTGGACAAATGTACACATGCTCACATGCAAATGCACTTAGTAAATGTCTGAGAGAAAATGAAGTGCATTTAAATATTGTTACTCATTTATTATGTACAATTGTTGAAGCAGAAGAAGATTTAGTGTCCGAGTTGGTTATAAGATAAAAAATGAGTAAAGAACGGCTTGGATAGGTGATTCTGCAACTCAATAATTATAAATTTGATTCTGGAGCATTAGGTTGTAATTTTCC
Organism: Populus euphratica; assembly: GCF_000495115.2. NCBI lineage: Eukaryota > Viridiplantae > Streptophyta > Magnoliopsida > Malpighiales > Salicaceae > Populus > Populus euphratica. The sequence continues at coordinate 1,023,348 of NW_011499904.1, read as the reverse complement.
TGACTCTGCAAGTCTGTAAGTTTTCTAAAAAAAAAAAAAATCAAATGCATTAAAGAAATAACTACAATCATTTTCTTGAATTAAAGAAATAACTATAATCATTTTCTTGAATTCCTCCTTTTTGCTATATGTACCTAGATTACTTTAAAGTTAACTCCTCTCTACTGTAAAAAGTATGTTAGGATCCCTATCTGATATATATACTAGTTAGATATATCTGAAACTGAGAGCTTTAGTGATTTGAATATGAAATATATGTCAAAATTTTAGGTAACTGTTTTTGTTATCACACTTAATATATTTTCTTTTCAGATATTGGACTTCCATCTGGCAAGTCCCTTTTTCAACTTCAAGCTGAGAGAATTTTGTGCGTCCAAAGACTAGCAGCTCAAGCTTCAAGTGAAGGTAAGGTTTTATTCTTAAAGCTCTGAATGGCAAGTGTTATTTGACATGCTATCCCTAAAATTTATCACGTGCAGGTTCTGGTAGTTCAGTTTCAATACATTGGTACATAATGACCAGCCCGTTCACTGATGAAGCCACACAAATTTTTTTCGAAAATCACAAGTACTTTGGCCTTGAAGCTAATCAGGTATGGAAGCTTCATCTCATCAACTATCTAAAAGTACTCGTCAGTTATTTCTTATACTTTTTTGCTTAATTTGAAAGACATTTCGTGGATGCAGGTTACCTTCTTCCAGCAAGGCACCATACCTTGTGTTTCCAAGGATGGTAGATTTATCATGGAGACTCCATTCAAAGTATGGTCTCTCTTTGTAAATGAGCTTAATTAGTCTTTAAAGATTTTGTTTATCCAGTATAGGTTATACGGTCCCCTGGATTTTTCCTGTCATTTTGATGACTTCTATTTGCCCTAAAATAATGATTTTATCTTCCCATGTCTTTGAAGGGTCTAAATTTATATCTTACTTCAACTTTCAATTGCATGATCTTGATTTTCTAAAATCAGGTAGCTAAAGCTCCTGATGGGAATGGAGGAGTATATTCAGGTATCCTTCCAAAATTGAGGGCAACATGCTGGAGACTCCCCCCCGCTTTCACATTATGACATTGCTGCTTATTGCTTTGGTTTTATCCTAATTTCTCTGCAGCACTGAAATATTCAAAATTATTAGAAGATATGGCCTCAAGAGGGATCAAGTATGTGGACTGCTATGGAGTTGACAATGCACTGGTGATTTTTTTTTTTTCAGTGCTTCAATTCTATGAACTTTTATAAATTTTCATAATTAAAGAAATAGTGATTAGGGTATTGAAAGCAGGTTCGTGTAGCTGATCCAGCTTTTCTGGGATATTTCATTGATAAAGGTGTAGCGGCTGCTGCAAAAGTTGTCCGTAAGGTAGTAATCTTTATCTATATTTGGATTCATTTAAGATCATTAATAAAAATATAAGCTGCTACTGCAAGAGTTTGGCTCCACAAGCCAACATAGGTCATAAGAATGAAAGACATAAACTGTGGTTAAATATTAATCTAGAAAAGTTAGAAGCTAATCTTCTGTGGATATTTTTGATCAAATGTTGAATTTGGTCTTTTTTTAGTACAACAGAAATTCTCAAAATTAGTGCAGCTTAATAACTATAAGCTAGATTACAGGCATACCCCCAAGAAAAGGTTGGTGTTTTTGTAAGGCGTGGTAAAGGTGGACCTCTCACTGTGGTTGAATACAGTGAGCTGGATCAGTCACTTGCTTCTGCAATCAACCAACAAACTGGACGACTTCGCTTTTGTTGGAGTAATGTATAGTCTATTTGTATCTTCTTCTTTTAATCTCTTATGTTTGCATAATTCTTATTATTGCACTTCCAGATGAAAAATTCAAATCATTTATTGCTAGAAATTCATTAGTTTCTTGGGCTCAATAACTTTTGATGTTAGACATGAGATTACAATTTCAGCCTTTATTTTCTTCAGTTTTTTTCTATTTAATTGGTTTTAATTTCACCATTTTTAACAAACTTCAATTATAGTTGCATTAGACTTCTATCAATGATTTTTGGAGTTATGTGAACTGGTGTTCCTGTGCTTTAGAAGCTCATAATGTCTTAGTTAGATACACTAGGCGAGACTTGTCGTGTATTTACTTTGAAAATTGCAGTGTCATAGACTTCTGTTAAGGTGAACTATTGAATGTAGTTCCAAAAAGGCTGAGAGAGGAGAGAGAGCAGGAATGAAGTTCTATTCTTGTGCATCAAACTATGTGCTTTCTTGTTATCACATTCTTCCATTCTTTTGCATCAAACTATGTGCTATCTTGTTATCACATTCTCCGAATGTTGTCTTCCTGAAGCTGAACTATTGTGGCTTTTGGTTTTCAGGTGTGCTTGCACATGTTTACTTTGGATTTTCTAAATCAAGTGGCAAATGGCCTCGAGAAAGACAGCATGTTAGTCACTCTTGATTAAATAAAGTTTAACTATTACTATCTAATATATCTATTCTTTCCTGCAATTTAGTTACATGTTTTGGGCTGAACACCACTCCTCTAGCATGATTTTGTTGATTAATGCTCATTTTGGGACCACATAATAGCAAGCGGGTCCACGTGGTTTGCATCTGCAGTTCATATTTGCTGTATCATTGACGTACTTTCTAATTTCTATGTATATTTTGTCCAAAATGGAAATTGTTTCAGCTCCTTTGCGGTGATATTATATCCTACCTACACCTGTTTGGTCAATGCATGCAATCTATATGCTGTATATGATTTTTCATGTTAGAATAATACATTTGATGATGATGCTGCAGAACTGAGGTCTAGGTTTCCAATTGAACTTTGCTTTAAAATTTTGAAATAATACCTATTTATTAATTAGTTTGAGGATTTTAATGTGCACATGCATTGTGAATACAGTTACCATCTAGCTGAGAAAAAAATTCCTTCTATTCATGGTGGTACAATGGGATTGAAACTAGAGCAATTCATATTTGATGCATTCCCATATGCTCCTTCAACTGCTCTTTTTGAGGTGATTTTATTTACAACTCTTGCTTCATCAACCCTTGTTCCTTTTTCTCTCTACACTTTAAAATTGCTATAACCAAAGTGCAGGTACCACGGGAAGAAGAGTTTGCACCTGTAAAAAATGCCAATGGGTCAAATTTTGACACCCCCGAGAGTGCTCGGCTGCTTGTGCTTCGACTACATACTCGCTGGGTAGTTGCTGCAGGCGGCTTTGTAACACATTCAGTGCCTTTATATGCAACTGGTAATTTATGCTTTATTTTGCTTGCTTAATCATAGTAATATCATGGAAAATAAGTGAATGCCTATAATAAACCAATAGGAATATAATAGAGGAAAAGGGAAAGAAGGGAGAGGGGTGGTACTTTAGGAGTTTAAACTGAACTTGTTTGTTATTCTGGATAGATCATAGAAGACCCGTAGATCACTTATTTTTTTAGTGGTAATGGCGGCTAACCAGGAACAAAGGCTCCGACTAGCTTGGTATTATCTTCTTTTGTTTGCGCTAGAGACAAGATTGATTCCTGCTCAATCATTTGGGTTTCCTCTGTTTTTTTGCCAGTAGCAGAGGGGCTTTTATCTAAGAGAAAGGGAGACCTCTCCCATTACGTATCCTAATCATTGCCTAGTAAAAGATGGATTGTGAATTTAAGTATGCCTTTTCAATTTAATAATTTAAAGTTTAGACTCATGCCAAGTTGTCCACCTTGTACGGGTTCATTAAGTCTGCTCTGTAGCATTTAGCTCAAGATTGGTCCTGCCCTGTGTAAGTTGTGCTTTGTAGTTTTGAGAACTAAGATCAGCGGGATAAGTGGGAAAGAGCTGTGGTTTGAGAGGTTATGACTTGGTTTAAATCACAGTTCTAGCTTCTAAGAAGCATTCCCAAAGTATAATTAATTGTCAATTTCTCTGCCTACTTGGTGTACAGGTGTGGAGGTATCACCACTTTGCTCTTACGCTGGAGAAAATCTAGAAGCCATATGCCGGGGAAGAACATTTCATGCACCTTGTGAGATTACATTCTAGTTGAATTTAATCCAAGTATTCTTAATTTGTGCGGCTCCCTTTGGAATGAGGTTATGCATCCCATGCATGTGTTATGATAGATTAGCGTGAGAGATAAAGTTGTGCGAGTTTCCAGGTTTTGTTATATCATTTGGGCATTATTATGTCATTAATTTGTTACATCATTGGAATGGTGCAATTTTATTTATGTATATCATCCACATCATTGTCTGAGCAATGGTTTTTTTTGTGTGAGCAATGATCCCTTTTGAAGTTTGACCACTGGTTATTACCTGTATCTGCCAGCATATATCGAGCTTTTCGTTATATACTGTTGTTCTGTTTTTCACGGCCAAAATAATGGATGCTTTGATGCCTGCAGCTTCTGTGCCCCTTCCCCGTCAATTAAAAAACGTAGACATCAGAGAAATTAAGCATTCCCCTCTTTTTTTAATTCTAATATAGAATAGAGTCGCCTGCAGGCCACGGCAGCCTGGAATCAAGGTCAGAGCAAGCATGCATAACAGCAATTGATAAGGCACTCATCTACTCAGGGCCAATCCTGCCTAACTCTCAGGATTGAAGAAATTCTACCCGCATTTTACGCAGCCTAGATCTAGAGAGTACAGGGTGCATCTTATACCGGAGTTGCTCCCTGCTAGCATCACAAAATGACTTGGAATATGAAGCAGAGCAGGCCAGGTTCTAAAAGAGAGAGGGACCTTCGAGCTCTACCACTGCTTCTGCCGAAAACCTCATGAGCGGACACCAATCATAGTTTCTTTAGATTCTGTCAAGCTCCAAATGAAATTCTGAACATGAGATTACTAGAATGCCTTGTGCAATTAGACCATCGGTCTCAACAACAGATTCTTGTTAGGACAGCAGTTCCATGGACCGACTTTTTTCTCCCATACATGCAACCCAACATGGATGTTAGACATCAAAAAAAATTTCAAAGAAAGATGATTCTCTCTCCAAGCAGCCAGAAGGCTTGCAAAAAACCAGGGTTTGCAAGTCCATCCACGAGTTTATATAGTATACAGAATAAGCAGAGATTGGACCTAAGAATCACTTGATTAAGAAGAAAATTGCCTTGAACATTTATTAACACAAGTCATCTGACATGTTACGTGGTATGCACTTCTTATCTGAGGAAACATGTCCTAGAAAAGGCTATGCTTGAAGGAATCTATGAATTATCGCTTTGAAGGAAGCTACAGATAGCATCATGGCTGAAAGAAATGATTCCATGCATTAGTGACGAAGCTGCAATAACAATTTGCACGGAGCAAAGGATTGCCAGGCATTTCAATGATAGGGCAACACCCCAATCAGAGGCTCCATGCCAACCAATTGATGCTGTAAGAATTTGTATACAGATTCAGTTGTCATGGCAGCTACTCTAACAATAACACCTATTCCCTACAGCAACAGAAAACCCGAGGCTAGTTTGTTACATTCATATCTACAGGGCATAACAAGCAACGGTAAAGATCAGCAAGCTAGTTCAGAAGGTCAATTTGCAGCACTCTTTCAATGTCAAAGAGAATGAGACAAGAATGACTGTTATATCACCATATCAATTGCATCATGGCAGAAAGAAAAAAATAACATACCTTTGGACCAAAGACACTGCAAGATGCAATAAATGATGGTTTGGTGAAATGCCTAGAATTTGATTGTGCGCAGCCACTTAAGCCAGTGAAAGGAACGTGCAATTGCTCAGACATCATCCTTTTCACATTTTCTTGAACTTCACTTTGAATATGCTTCAGCTTTGGCCTACAAGAAAGAAATAACTAGGTCACAAACCATCAGCTCATCAATCACCAAACTACAGACATGTTACACCACATCATGAAGTATCTACCCCAAGAGTATGATCATTGCAATAACTTGGTAGTCCCTCATGCGTTCAGTGATAGGAGAAATGCTTTGTTGCTCCAACAATACCTGTAATAGAATGGCAAACCATTTCAAGCAATAACTCACATGATTGAGTATGAAATGTGACCACAACAAAGGTGAAAAATGATACCAAAAACTAATGAATGGAGGATATCTTTTGAATTATGCTAAACAACAAGACAATTCCTGCTATTTGTTGGAAGAACTGGAGAAAAAAAGTAGAAAAACAAAAAAACATACAACAAAAGAAAAGAAGGAAAAGACAATCACAAAGTTAGAATGTAGGCTTCTCTCAAATGAATGTGAAAGGATAGGTCCAACAAAATATGCATACAAAAAGATCATATAGACTATGGAAAAGAAATGAAGTGCATTACTATCAAGCATCAAAAGTGTTTGAGAATAATACAAATTATATCTTGTGATTTCATCTAATAACTTACGTTTTTAAATGAGATGATATCAGAATCTTGTTGACCAAAAGATCACAAGTTTAAATTTCATCACCCCTATTCTCTCTCCTAATTGAAATTAATTAATAGAACTAGGTAGTGTGGGCAAATCATATTTTGAAGCTCACCTAACAACTTAAGCTATTAGGTGAGATGGTTTTTTGACAAAAAAAAAATAAATTGGTAAGGAAGAAAGCTAAAAGAAATAAACTAACTAATAAAATATGACACATTAAAAATTTGGAGCAGCCTTGCACATTTAAAGTAAAACAGAAATAAAGTGACCATGCAAAAAGATAAATATTGGGAAAAAAACAATAGCATCTAAAAAAACAGTATTTCTATTGATGAACAAGGACAATCCCAATGTGTACTATAGTGATGCAGAAAGAACATTACAGTATCTAGAAATAAGGGCTGATTATCATCCAAGAATATGTTGTTGGTGCTCTTATAGAGATCAAAATCCCATTTCTCTCCGCTTTCATGACGCCCACTGGTAAACCAATCAACAATTACCAAATTGGAGTCCAGAAGCACTCTGAAAACTTGTTTTTGAGAGTATCTTGCAGTTGAAAAACAGGTCACTGGATCTGGAAGGATAGCCAAAAGAGCATCGCTGCCAACTGTTACCTACTGCATGGCATGAAATAGCCACTATCACTTGAAAAGACCATCAATATAAATAAATAGTGGAGTTTCTTATGAACTTTCTCGCTTGACTCAACAAACATTTCTTGTGCTTAGATTAAAAAAAAATTACTAACTTGCGGCCAATTTATTAGACGAACAACTAGAGGTTCAAAAGAAAAATAATTATTCAAGTGAAAAAAACACAGTATAATCAACAAAGCATCGCTGAGAGCATAATGTGAATATCATAAGATTTTCTATTGGATGTTGTAATTACCAGAAGCTTTGAAGATAACAATGCATCTTGGTCAAGATAATTAATTCAGCTTTTGAAAGATCGTTACCTCCAGGAATTGTGCAGAACATTTGGATCCCACAGACTTGTAGACCTATTATTCAAAAAAGTTCAAAAGGAATAAACATTAATGTATTGGATTAAGCAAAATTTTGAGATACAATATCAAGGATTAAAAGAAAAGTCACATTTATCAATAGCAAAAAAACCCTAAGGAAATCAATAAAATCAATTAACCTTAGTGGAAGCTTGAGTTGTGAAGACAGTGGTGCATCCATCTCCAATTTCAAATCCACATGATATAGAGTCCCCCTGCACCCAAAAGGGAGTACATAAATTAACAAATTAAAATGCCAAAAAAACATATATATATATATCGAAAACAGGATAAGGGCAACAGCAATAATCAAGCAAAGATCGAAGAAGAAGAGATGGAGGAGCATTAGCATACAGAGACGATGCCACCGCCATAAGTGAGGGAGTAAATCCAAACGGAATCAGTTTTACAAGGACCCGCCTATCAAGAAAAGCAATAACATTCAGGAGGATAGTCTTAGATTGCTGCCATGATCATGACAAATAAGAGTAGCAAACGAGAAGAGAGGAGGTTAGCAGGTTACCTTAGAGGGAACGATGAATTTGAGAGGATACTTAGAGAAGCATCTTGTCACTGTTGATTTCCCTCCTACCATTTCCACCACTACCTTCCCTGTTCTTTCCATCTCTCTCTCTCTCTCTCTCTGCATAAACTCAGCGCTTCACTCAGTCTAAGTAACAAGTCCGGGTCACGACTCACGAGTGGGCGTCAGTCGCTTCTTCTTCCTTTTTTTTTTTTTTTTTTTCATTTTTTTGACAAAATTAAATCTCTTGATAGAAATTTGGAGAAATGGCTAAGCTTATAAGATTAATATTCTATCTATTTTTATATCTTTACTTGACACAATTAACAAAGAAATTAAAATAAAATGAACATTCACGGTAGAAAGTACGTTGTCGTAGTTTGTTTCAACTTCTAGTTTTTTTTTTTTTACTCGTTTCTTAACTAATACGCTTATTTTTTTTCCTCTTATTTTTATCTAAAACTTACTAGAGATTTCTCTTATTAATTTTTTTATTTTTCTATTTTTCTGTCTATTTTATACTAACCCAACTCTCATATTTCACACACACACACACACACACACACACACACAACATATATATACAAGTTTTAACACTTTAGGTCACGTATTAATATTTATATATTTTATAATAATAATTAAATAAAAATTAACTAATACTATGCTTAGTTTAGATTAAATTTATATAGGTTTATATGAACATCATCAACAAGTATAAAGAATTAAATAAAAAAATCAATAAGTTCAAATTACAAAGTAAGGAAAGACTTAGAGCTTGTTTGACAGTGTGATTGCGGTTGTTTTTTAGATAACTTTTTCGTGCTGAAATATACGCTAATAATTTTTTTTAAAAAAAAATTATTTTTGACATTAGTTGTTGCGGTAGCTTTTTAAATAACTTTTCGTGCCGAAATGCATGCCAATAATATTTTTTTTATTTTTTAAAAATTATTTTTGATATCAACACATCAAAATGATCAAAAACATATTAAATTTTAGCCAAAAAAAATTGAATTTTTTGAGAACGTGGTTTGCATTGCGTTCCCAAATGGTGCTTTAGTTTTTAAGAATTCATTTTAGTGCTTATTATGTAAATCTTTATATCTTACTAGATAACATAAATTAAAATAAATTCACACATTTCATATTGCATGCATTATAAGATTGATATACATATAATCAATTCAAGATTTATCATACTTAAAACTATTTAAACTAGATTTTAAGTTGAACTGGTCGATTGGTTGGTCATGTCAAGTGAATCGATCAACCACTTATTTATCAAGGATGAACACATGAAAATATGTAAGAACACGCCGATCGATCTGAACTGGTTAACCATTTTAATAATGACTATTTTTTTTTTGCTAGAATATATCTTTTTGAAGAATTAAAAACATAATTTGAATATTATAAACAAGCTATTTTAAGAGCAAAAACAACTTCAAATAATTAATATTAAATCATACTTATATTTATGCATTAAAACCTTCATCGTTTTGCACAAAAGTATAAATTCTCACATTCATTATACTTAAATATCTTTATATATTCTAAGTGTTATTGAGTGAACTATAGAGATATAAGTTTTAATTATATTATTTACTCTTTAAAAGAGTATTGTTACATTTCAAACAATTATAATCCTTTAAAAGTTTAAGTGAAAAACTCTTTATCAGTAGTGATATACTTTATCAAAGTGAAAAATCTTGAAAAAAATATTTATTCAAGTGGTGAAAAGAGTTTGGTGAGAATTTATTAAAGATATTGTAGTATTTAGTTTGGATTAGTAAAAAATATAATACTCAAGATTAATTTGATGCTTCAGGTGTAGGTGTAGGCTTATTGAATCATGTTAAAAACCAAGTTTGCAATTTATATCCCTATATTTTTTATTTTAAGTACTTTAATTGTATTGTTTATGTTTAATTGAGTTAATTATAATATTTAATATTATTAGTGAAAAATCTAATTCACCCTTGTAGGTGTTATTGTTGCTTTAATCATAGAGAACAGTTGATACTAGAGCGTAGTTTTCATTTATATAAGTTTGCTTAGACTTTGAATATAATGACAACCACTAGTTTTAATGTTCAAATTGAAGGATTGTCAACTTTTAGGTCACATTTATTTAATGGTAATGACTATATCTATTGGAAAGTTAGGATTATTTTATATATTCAATTTATTGATTATGATTTATAACTATCTATTGAAAATGAACCCCACAACCTACTAAAATTAAAAAGGATATAACAGTTCCTAAAGTTATAAGTGATTATATCAATGGTGATAAAAAAAATTATTTGAAGATGCTAAAATTATAAATACTTTATATTATACATTGAGTAGAGGTGAATTCAATAGGATCACATCATACATGAATACTAGAGATTTATAACATACATTAAAAATAACACATAAAATAAAATAACGAATCGGTAAAGGAATAAAAAATTGACATGTTAGTGCATCAATGTAAGTTATTTAAAATACTTTCAAATGAATCCATAATTAATATGTTTACTAAAATGACAATTATTACTAATAATTTAGATGATCTTGGTAGGACTTATACTGATTTTAATATCATGAGAAAAATTCCTAAGTCTTTGCTAAAGACTTAAGAAGCAAAGGTAATAGCAATCTGAAAAGCTAAGGACCTCATCAAACTTTCATTGAAAGAACTCATCATATCACTTATAACTCATGAAATCACCATAAAAAAAAAAAGAACTAAAAGAGAAGCCAAAGAAGAATTTAACATTTAAAATCATGCATCATATTGATAGTGATAATGATGATAAAGTGGAGAAGGACATTGCATTTATAATAAGACAATTCTAAAATTTTCTAAGAAAGAATTAAGGGAACAAAAAGTTCTTAAACTTTAAAAATAATGAAAATAAAAAAAATATATATATAATAAGGAAGCATTTAGATGCTATAAGTGCAACAAGACAGGACATATAAAGGTTGATTACCCTCTCCTTCAAAATTAAAAGAAGAACCTCTATAACAAATGAGCAATAAAAGCAATGCCTCGTACTCTAGCTCAAGTGATGTGAAGAGCATGAAAAGCATGCATTGTAGTTGATGGTTGCAATAAGATGAACCAACTTGAAGAGAAAAACAAGGCTTTGAAGGAAAAGGTTAATAAGTTGAACATTACCTAGTTAAATTCACTTAAGATTCTAAGTTCTTAGAAATCATATTTGATAGTTAAAGATGTGTTCTTATAAAAAAAAGGTTTAGGCTATCAACTAAAAAAAATAAAAAATATTTAAAAAATTACTTTATTAAAGCGAAACATGTAATTATTGTAGAAGCATAAGTCACTTGATTTATGTATATCATATGAAAAAAAAACAAGGTTAGTAATATGACTTGGGCTCCAAAAAAAAACCACCACTAATCACAAAAGACCTATAAAGGTATAGGTACTAAAAATCTCATCTTGAATTTGTGTATAGGAATAAAAGGAATATAGAAAGTGGTTCTTAGATAGTGCTTGCTCAAAATACATGATCAAAGATGATTCATTATGTTCTTAAGCATTACCAAGATCAATTGTGGAAAATTTATCTTTGAAGACAACATAAAAGGAAAGATCATTGAAGTTAATGGTACTAGAGATAAGTCATTTTTCTCCATAAAAAAATATTTCTTGTAAATAGTCTAAAATATAATTTGTTAAGTATTAGTTAATCATATGATAATAACTATAAAATTATGTTTGAGCATATATGTTGCTTAATCCTTAAAAATGATAAAGTTGTTTTTGTTAGTAATAAAAAAAGAAATGTTTATAAGATTAAAATTGTTGTGTGCACGAGGAGTGAATATAATCAAACTCTTAACCAAGAGGAGATTTGTTAGTACCAAAACTCAAGATGCCAATGGATTTCTTTTGAGGATAGGAACACTTCATTTTTCTCATACGAAGACTCTGATTAGGAGAAAAAAAAAGATTAGGGCTCTAAAAAATGAGACTAATCTATGGGTATGAGATGAGGTCACCTTGTAAGATATAGTGTTGCAATTTCACCAGGAACTATTTATATAGAAGGATGAAGTAGTTTAGTGAGATAACTCATAAAGTGATTTTTCTAAAGCATATTTAATTCAATTAGATATTTTATTGGAGCTAGTAACAGATAAGGAGATCAATAAGACCTTGTTTGATATGAAATCTTTTAAGGCTCCAAGTTCGGATGGATATCAACCTTAAAAATAAGTCTCAATGATATATGGTTGGGCCGATAAAGTGTAAGTTTATCAAGGATATTTTCAAGGGGACTTCATAGATAACAGATATCAATCTTATGTAGTTTTGATTTCAAAAGTTCTCACTCTAGAATATTCACCAATTTAGACCAATTGTTTATGCAATGATAATTGCAAAATTTTGACTAAATTGCTGGTGATTCGGCTCAAACACTTGATGCCTTAATTAATTAATAAATTTCAGAGCAGTTGTGTGCCGGGTAGGCAAATTACGAATAACATTATGACTGTCCTGGAGGTTAATTACTCCATGCACAAGATAAAAGGGAGGAGAGGAGTCATGACTATTAAGGTTGATCTTGAGAAGGCATATGATAGGTTAAAGTGGGACTTCATTCAAGAAACGATAACAAAGGCAAGATTACCTAAAATGATAGTAGAGATTATCATGAAATGTATTAAAAGAGCTTCACTGAGTATTTTATGGAATGATATTCCTTAGTCTAAGTTTCTTCCTTCAAGAAGAACTAGACAAGGAGATTTGTTATCCCTGTATATTTTTGTTTTATACCTGGAAAAGCTTTCTTAAATGATAAGTGGAGTGGTGGAGATGGGTTCTTGGAAGCCTTTCAGAGTGAGCAAAAGGGTTAAAGTATTTCTCATTTATGTTTTGCAGATGACATTTAATTTGCAGAAGCTAGTGAAGATCAGATAGAAAGAATTATAACATGATTAAATAAGTTTTGTGAGGTATCAGGTAGAAGATGAATGTGAACAAAACTAATATATTCTTCAGCAGGAATGTAACTCCCTCGTTGGCTAGAGTCATCAGCAGAAGAAATGGATTTAATGTCAATGAGAACCTGGGTAAATATTTGAGGGTTCGTATGCTTCATCAAAGGATCACAAAACAAACACATAATTACTTGATTGAAGCCATACAGAAGAGGTTAGCAAACTGAAAGTCAAACAACCTCTCATTAGCTGGTGGGATAACACTACAAGTTAGTCCTCTCTTCTATTCCTCTGTATCCACTGTAGGCTACCATGCTCCCAAGTAGTATTTACCAGGAAATTGAGAGGATATGCAAGAGATTTATTTGAGGAATGAATGAGGGTGGGGATAAAATTCATTTTATTAATTGGAAGACTTTGTGTCACTCAAGAGATGAAGATGGTCTGGTGATCAAAAAGATGAGTTTGATTAATAAGGCTTTTATGATGAAAATAACATGGGGTATCATCCATGATAAGGACAGTCTTTGGGCAAGTGTCCTTGGGAGGTAAGTCTGCAAAATCTCAAGATCATGTTCCTCATGTTAAAGCTAACGAGAAAGACTCGGCTTTGTGGAAAACATGGACCATATGCATTTATTCGATACGCTTCTCAAGATGATGCCTTCCTTGACCTGGAAAACATGGACCAGAGGGTTTGGGCCCAACACATTGCACTTGCCTTCTTAGGAACCTTCAAGCTGGGAAGCTCATGCTGTTGTCATTCCTTGTCATCATACACTAGGTTGATTTTTCTTGATCTTTCCAAACCTGGGAAGGACGGGTTTAGAGGATAATCCTGGAATCAGAGGAGTCATATACTCATGGTACATGGAACAATCCGGAATGTAATGCGTATTTGTTTTTATGGCAGAAGAAACAATGTTTTCAAAAACTTTGAATTTGTTTATTGAAATTATCTTTTTAGTATTTTTAAATTATTTTAATATACTGATGGTAAAAATAAATTTATTTTTTAATATATTTTTAAATAAATAATATTTTAAGAAATATTCCTTACCGATCAACAATCAGACACTTATTATATTGTTGATGTTGTTCTCTGATTTTTTTTAGATTAACGTGGGTGTCCGGGCCAGCTTGCGCGCACCACGACTAATCTCACGGGCCCTGAAGTTAACGACCATGTAAGTCTCCAGTGGCCATCATATGAGCAACCAAGAATTCGAACTTAAGACCACAGAAGGAGCAAACCCCTTGATCCCAAGTCTTTACCACTTGGCCACCACCTAGATGGTTTGTTGTTATCTGATTAAATGAAGAAGAAGAGGTTGCGTGATTATTTTCCACCGTGCATGAAAATGGACCGTCGTATTTGCCTAATAAATGCTCATTAAACTATATGATAAAGAGAACAATAGAAAAGCCTCGAAAGCGAAGCAGGGCGGTAGCGGGTACCAGTGGCCGAGAGACAACTTTATTCCTACCGAAAAAGTGATAGCTAACCCTTTAAAATCATGCTGCTTCTCCTTCTTCTTTTTTCTTCTTTTTTTTTTTTTAATTTGAGGAAAGGAATATTCTTTCGCGAATCCCCCGAGCGTCTCAAAAAGTCGTTAACCAATCGAATAAAAATAAAATAATTGTGCTAAGGAAGAAGAAGTTAAAGCGCGAGATTCTTTGTGCGCTGCGCTTAATTTCTGTTCTAAGCACCGCTAAAAAATAAGTTCTTTCCTTCTTTCCTTTACGAGAGAGGAGGCAAGGATAACCCCCGTTTAAAGAAGAAGAAGCAGAAGAAGAAGAATGGAGGAAGAAAAGGCAAAGAAGAGCTCGAGGACAGTAGAGGCAGCAGCAGAGGAGGAGAAGGAGAGGCCAGTTCGAGTATATGCAGACGGCATCTACGATCTCTTCCACTTTGGCCATGCCCGTTCTCTCGAGCAAGCCAAGAAACTGTATCTGAATTAATTAATTAACTATTATCACTCTCACAATCTATCTCTTCTGTTTTAATTGAATTCATTTATTATTTTCTGTTTCAATTTAACTATATAGGTTTCCCCCCCTCAAAATAATAGTAATAGAAATAATTGGATAGGTTTCCAAATACGTATTTGGTGGTTGGATGCTGCAATGATGAGATGACTCACAGATATAAGGGTAAAACTGTGATGACTGATCAAGAACGGTACGAGTCTCTTCGCCATTGCAGGTACCTTAGCTTTTTATCCATCTTTTCAATTTTTATTCTCTATTTCTTTGATTTCAAACAGGATTAAAATTCCGATGCATAACAAATCACCATAATTTTTTTAAAGGGTAGGTTTATAATTAAAGAATCTGATTTTTGGGTTTTGAATAACAACCATCAAGGATGATCACTTCGCTGTAGTAGACATGCTTGCAATGCACCAGAGGCAGTGCCAAGTGATTGGAAAGGTAGAAACCAGTGTTTTAAGGATTGTTGAATGTCTTCCCATTCAAACCCATCAAATCCTAACAAACATTGCATGCTTCCAGAGCTTCTTGCCTTCCTACAACCATGGGTGAATTGCGTCAATTAGAGGCCCTTTTCTTTTGGTTCTTGGACAAATCTTTTACTGACCAAACATTGAAAAGATTTACTCCACAAACTCATGCAAGTAAATGCAGTGAGAAAGGGTGTCCCGGCCTTTCACCACTACTAAATGCGTAACACATACACATGGCTTTGATAAGACCTTGTTCTGTGTTTGCTCCTCCAATATATTGTCAGTCTTATCTTCTTAAATACTGCAGCTTAAACAAAGGCCTTCACCTTACAGGGTAGGAGCCAATATAACAATCCGAACCCTTACCTTTCCTTTCAAGGAAATCGTACTGAATCAAATATTTTAATTAAGATCTTTTTTCTTTCTTTTTTCTAAATAAAAAGAACCAATAACATCTATTCTCTTATTTAAATATCAAAAGAAATGAAATGTCCAAAAAAGCTTTCCCTATCTGATGAGGTCTAGGAATTAGAATGATAAAACTGTGAAGAACTTTAACTGCCTCCTATAAAATTTAAGCCATGAGCGTGGATTGCTGGCATCAATTATTTTCCCTCAAACCGAATTGCATAGACTGCACACAAGATAACATACACGTCGAAAAATTCTTCGCATGCGGGGTTTTATCTGTTTGGTGTTTCTGGTAGCAGATTGGATAATTAATAATAATAATAATAAAACCTAAGTGATCAGGTTACTTCTGCACACATTTTATTTTCACGGTTTTAATTTGCTGCACTTGTTTCATACTGGGAGCCTGTCTGTTGGCAAAACTTAGTTTTTTTTTTTTTTTATCTTAGATATTAAATTTGAACAAGTAAATTCTATCTAGGGATTACGGTGCATGTAGCATTGATTGACGATAAATTTTGCAGGTGGGTTGACGAAGTTATCCCTGATGCACCATGGGTTATCACCCAAGAGTTTCTCGACAAGCATAGGATCGACTATGTGGCTCATGACTCTCTTCCGTAAGGTTAATCAGTCCAAATGGACCCATCTGCTTGTCATTCCAACAATTAAAAAAGATTCATGGAAACTGCATGCTTGTGTTTTTTGGGTCTTCCACTTCAGCTATTTGAAGAATAAAAAAATCATTGCTTTTAGTTGAATGATTTGTGAAACTGCATGGAAGCTAAAATAATCTTCTGTATTTGTCTTTTGTATGAGCAAGTGCTGTGTTTGATGCCTTTCTACTTCTTCTTGTTTTTTTTTGGTGCAAAACATGTTCAAGACCTGCTTCTAATTAAATTACTGGCCATATTTGCAGTGGTTGCTATCTTATCTTCCTTCCATTTACCATCTAAGTTACAATAAGTATATTGTTGATTCTGTTACAACAAATTGTTGTCCATTTAACTTCATTATGTTCTTTGCTACTTAATTTTTTTCTTGTTTTTGCTCATTTGACATCTTGTTATTGACAGTACTTCAATTTGGCATCCTGCGCCATAATATAAGCTTTCATGTGTAGATGAATTAAAATCTCATCACCTATGTGTTTTTGCCTCCCTATTGCTCTTCCTTGAATTTTGAAGTTCCCCACGCTTTTTAATATGTTAATTGTTTTCTGTTTGCCCTAAAATTGTAGTTATGCTGATGCAAGTGGGGCCGGAAAGGATGTTTATGAATTTGTAAGTTTGGTGATAACTGAATTTTGTTTTTTCTCAAGCACTAGCTCACCTTGACTTGATAAAACCTTTCAATAAATGGTGATGAGAATAAAAATCTGCAATTCTATTCTATGCGGCTTTTCATTCCTATCTGGCTCGCTCTGTTACTTTATAGCTTATATCTTCTCTTCCATCACCATGACTGATTCTTTTATGTGCTAGACCTAATATTTTTTAAGCTCGTGCTACCATATGACCACTGCTATCTGTATTTTCCCACACCCATGATGATCCTCTTTGCTCTCATATCCTCTCACATAACAGGGAAATATACCTAAATTTGTTGGTTGATTGATTGTTGAGCGGCATATGATTATTAGTTTCATAAACTTTGGCATTACTTGCCTCGGTAAAGGCCAGTCCATTGTTTTTTCTTAGTTTTCTTGATTTAACTGTCTCATACATATGAAACCTTTTCACACATGGCATTGGGAAAAAAAATTCCATTATTCTCCAAAATCTATCCCTACCTGTGAAAATGTTGCTAACAGGGGGGTACCTTTTATCTCACTTAAACCATTGCTTCTTGACCTGTATCCTCTTTCAATTTCCTAAGTCACCATTACAGGGCTTTTCTTGAATGTTCATGACCAAATAATTTGCTAATTTTCTGTTCATTGCTACCATAGCTTCTCATGGTTTTGATGACTTTTCATGTGCAGCGAACTCAATAGACAAAACATGACATACTCTAATGATTGACATAATTTTTTTGGATCTGGAAAATCGTGATTACTTAATAGACTCATCACTATCATACAAAGTACGACTGGTTTCACTAGAATCCATTTCTGCAAAAATGTTCAGGTCAAGTCTGTTGGGAGATTTAAGGAAACAAAACGGACTGATGGGATCTCCACTTCTGATATTATAATGAGGATTGTTAAAGATTATAATGAGTATGTGATGCGTAATTTGGCACGTGGATATACAAGAAAAGATTTGGGTGTCAGTTATGTGAAGGTTCACTCTATTTGCAATTCTCTTTTCTGAGTTATGGCCATTGTGTTCTTGCCAAGAATTGATCTGTTTCATTCCCTATCCTCTTCCCACTAGGAGAAGCGACTGAGAGTTAACATGGGGCTTAAAAGGTTCCGTGAGAAAGTGAAGAAACAGCAAGAGATAGTCGGGGAAAAGGTACGTAAATTGCTTTCAAAGTTGCTAATACTAAGTTGTGAGCTTGCATGGCATGTGTGTTAACAATTTGTAGCATGTGAGATTTTGTGCTTCTCTGTTGGAAGGATAGGTACAACCTTGATAAACTATGACTATTTTTCATGCCATGAATGCACGATGCCATGTTGTTTTCCCTTCCCTTGTTTAGGATAGATGTAAATGTGTGCAGAACAAGAAAGAAAATATAAATATTGTTTAGCACATGTGCTGAAGAGTAGAAACAGTATAAGACAAAATAATTTTAGAAAGAAAACCAAAATCTAGTCTGGCTTACAAACAGTAACATGAATTTTAGCAGTTGACTCTCTAGCATAGAACCGGACACCAGCCATTAAATTCACGATGTTTTACATTGCAGCATCTCTTAATTAAATTTGCAATAATTCTGTTGTAAGAATTGATTTAAGTGCTTCTGTATAGACAGAATGGTTATGTGAACATAAAACTTTAAAATTTTCCTTTTCATGCATCCTATATTGAAACGCAGAAATTTCTCCTCCTTTTATTTTGATTAGTTGCATAATCAAATGGTGTTGCGAATATAGTATAGCATCTTGGGAATTAAGATGCCTTGTGGATTCTTATAATTCATTTTCTTCCTGACTTTTCGGACTTCTGTAGTCAAGTAATAAGTATGAATTTTATCAAATTAATTATGGAGGGTAATTAGAAGTAGTCTGATTGCTCTCTCCAAAACAGATTTTTTTTTGCTTCACCTGTGCCCAAGGGTTCCTAACATTAAGTTGCTTCACCATATAGAACTAATGTTTTAGTCCAAAAGCATCTGACTTCAATCTTTGCTCACTTTCCATCCCGCTGAGGTCTGATGTTCAAAATTAACTGTTGAAGCAGTTTGGTAATTTGGATTAAGATTAGACCATGTAGTAGCCAGTTACTTTATTAAGCATGTACATATTGCTATTAAGATCAGTATTAGAAGTGTTTTGTAAGCAAAATCCTGTCATACTGAACCATCTGTTTATTACGCTGGCATACCTCTTGGAAACACATGATGCAATTTTATTATTGTAAATGATGCCAGTTGGTCAGCAACTTCGTCCCTGGGAGCCAGACTCACTCACCCCTCACCTGCCCCCTGTCCCTCTTTTAAGTTTTGCTTCTCCGAGGAAACACACCCTAGCTTTGCCAGTGGTGGTTTAACTTAAAGATGAGTAGGCCTAGCCAATTGGTATTCAAGCGAGATGCTACCATTAAGTTTGTGCTCTCCTTCTTATTCAATAGACGATAACCCGAAATCAATTATATGCATTACTACCACTTGGCAGATGTCCCATTATAATTGGATTGATATATTCTGCTCTGATGCTGCAGATACAAGTAGTTGCAAAAACTGCCCGTGTGCATCGGAATGAGTGGGTGGAGAATGCTGATAGATTGGTTGCTGGATTTCTTGAAATGTTTGAAGAACGTTGTCATAAAATGGTCAGTCTTCCTTCCTGGCCTGAACTAGGTGGTAGTCTGTATGTGCATGTATAATCTCTCTTTCTATGCTTATGCCACGTTTGGTGTGCATTTCTATCAGGGAACAGCTATCAGAGAGCGAATTCAAGAGAAACTGACAAAGCAGCAGTTGATAGGTCTTATGTATGATAGATACGATGGTGATAGTGATGAGTACTACTACGATGATGACTCTGGAGAAGAATACAGTGACTAGGACAAACAAAGAGCTTCTTTGTTTATTTAATTACTATTGTTGGGCATTGATACTGAGTTTTGGTGTTTTAGAAGAAGTAGGTAGACGATTTCAGCTTGGGAGATGGAACATTGTTTGCAAAATGCGTGCAGACCATAATTTGAGCTGGACCCTCCGTGTTTAAACAAGGGTGCATTTAATATCATTGTGGTTTATAGTTCTCTCTTTAAGCACGACACCCTTGTCTTCCTTTTTATTTTTCCAAAGCATCAAAATCTCGAACTTGATTTTGCATCTAAATGATAAAAAACATGGTTTTGAAACTAAAATGATGTTTAATTTTTTATGTTATGAATACCCATCTATCAACAGACCATGGGGGAACCGTGACCGTAGCTGCCGCAGCCGCGGCTGCTCTAGCCACACCTCGAACAGACTTACTTTCTTGGAATGTCTAAGCATTAAGAAATCATCAACATGAATTGCACTGTTGGTCAATTGAAGCCAAGGAAGGCAGTGCCAGTGGTAGCCTACCTCAATGTTTCAATTGATTTGCATTTCCACCACTTCCACAGAATCCTTTCATTCAAATTAGCAATTGGAACTGAACGCGAGCAAAGTAGGTGGTGGAGATGGATTCCTTACATGTGCAACAACAAAATGATACTGCATCAACACTCCACTAGACAAACAGAAGAAAAACAATCTGGTCCTTCTTGC
Source organism: Populus euphratica (assembly GCF_000495115.2). Taxonomy (NCBI): domain Eukaryota; kingdom Viridiplantae; phylum Streptophyta; class Magnoliopsida; order Malpighiales; family Salicaceae; genus Populus; species Populus euphratica. Next base: position 1,002,732 of record NW_011499904.1, on the reverse strand, counting down.
CCTCTGCTGCTATTATTGCTTGCTTTATATTGTTCTATTGGCGTTGGTATCATAATATCGAAAGGCATCGCAATTGCACTTCCTTCACACATAGAAGGTGGACGTAGTTTTCATGGTATCTCTTTCTGCAACAAGGTGTCCAACCCAACTTCGAGATTGCATTTTCCTTCTTAAAACAATGAGTTTCAAATTTGACTCATTTGGGAAATGATGCACCTGGTTTTCTAATAGAAAAGGATAATCATATATATATATATATGTTATGAAATTGAAAGGATGGGATATAGCGGATAAACATCTAATAAAGTTAAACAAATTATTCACCTTTTAATTAGTTCCATCCTTGTTTGATGGCCATCATTTATATATTCTTAAAAATAAATAAATAAAAATCAAGATTTTTTTTTCAGTTTTTTTGTTTATACGGCTCACATCTCTATCAAGACTAGATTTCTTTTCATTGAAAAGGAGTGTTGTTATGAGGCCTCAAGGTTGATAAGCGAACATCAAAGCAACAACACTTGCTAATTTCTTGCTTGATTTAATATACTCGCTGCAAAAAAAGAATGATCCAAGAAACTAGACTAGGGAAGAGGAGAAACATATATATCAAATAAAAACACTTGCTCATTTCTTATTTGATTAGGCGCTCATTTCTTATTTGATTAGGCAGTGACTATCTGCTCTAGAGAAGGCACTGCTTCATTGGACTTGAGCCTATGACGACAAGTAGGGCATGAAGAGTGAGAGAGCAGCCACTTGTCAATGCAATCGGCATGAAACCTGTGGTTGCATTGAGGCAAGACCCTTATTTTATCACCGTCGGTGAAGTCTGCTAGGCAAATGGCACAACCTGAAGCTGATGATGGTGAACCTTGATGGGCATAAGTTGAAGTTGGCAAAGCTACCATTTCTTTCTTCTTTAAGCCAGAGTTCCGTCTACGAGAAGATATCCACTCTGCTGGTTCAGTTACTGCTCGTCTTGTGCACTGAAATACACATTGTAACATGGAATTGAGGCCCAAAGCACAAACCAAGGCACATGTCATTGCAGCAACAATGACCATTACATTGAAATCCATGGTTGGTTCCTGGGATTGATCTTGACATGGAGGGGTGCTCATGGTGGGACTGAGTGTGGGAGATGGTGAAATTTGAGCCATGAAGAAGGGAATGAGAAGATAGGGAAATTGAAAGGCAAGTATGGGGGATGGAAAGGGAGAAGAAAGGGAGAAGGTAGGGAGGAGAAGGGCACCCAGTATGCGGTACATAACACACCAATGGAACAAGAGGCCTCAGTGGATGGCTGTGTTGAGTTGACTGGTGAACTGTGGACTTGGGTTATGCTTACTTGATAATCCACTGTCTTCCTTGCTTTTTGTAAATGCGCTTTCCCAGAAAGAAAAGGCATCTCTCCCTCACAGAGATTTTGCCCAATTCCTATTGGTTACTGTCAGCAAGTTGCAGCACACAACAAGTCTTGGAAAAAGTAGACAAGACTGATTCTCAGTAGGATCTTCACTAGGATAGATCAGTAGAAGCCAGCAAGCTTCTGCTTTGGATATTCTAGTGGCTGTCTTCGTTCTTTGAAAAAATTCAATACAAGTTATTGGAATTTGATGGGGAACAAAACAGATGCCTTTTACATCCGAATATTGGAACTCTCAAAAAATAAATAAATAAATTCATTATCCCCACGGCGTTTATATGCTTCGAAAGTAACAAGATGCATTGGTAACTAATTAATTAATATAAAAGTTTACTGAATTCAAATCTAAAAGCATTACTGTGCTTTATTTTTTATTTTTTTATTTTTGATGATCTAAATATGCACGCTAGTCCGGGAAAATCACTGGCCATTAAACCAACAAAAAATAAAAGAACTTCTTATGGTGTTTTTGAATTACAAAAAATTAAATTCTAAAAAAGATTATTACATATTTCGGATATAAACTTTTTGATTTTTTTTCTATTTGGGTTTTTCTATTGTTATTTTACTATTTGAATGTGAGAATTTTTAAATTTTTTATCAAGAATTTTTATAAGATCCCATCAAAAAAATTTGATGTGACAGTTAAATTAACATTAAACATAATCGAAAGCATTTAAAACAATTTTATATTTCTATAATTTTTATAATAGGCTTATTTTCTTGATATTGAATTGTAGCCTCAAAATGAATGACTATCTCCAAAATGTACTTTAAAAATAAATAATAATTTGATGGATTTACAATATCATCACGAAAATCAAATTCCGTTACATGCTAACCAATTCAACTGTTTAATTATATCAAATATCTTTCTTCAATGGATATAAATTGAATATAAAAAGAAAAAGAAAAAACGTGAGGTCAGTTTTTATAAACTAAATTGTGGATAATTAATGTTTCCTTGATGCCACAGAAAAATATATTCATAGTAATAGCATCTATAGTATCTACCCTCTAACATTGTTTTTTTTTAATAATACACTGTTAGCTAGCTAGGTGTTTCGTGTTATGCTTAGGTTTATTTATCTTTTTCATGGTAAAAAAATATTAAAATAATATAAATATTTAAAAAAAAATTAAGATTATAGTCATTGGATTGAATAATGTTAATAAACCCTGTTAATTTAATAATATAATTACAAAATTAAAAATTAAGAAAAAATAAAGAGAAAAAAAGACAATGACGATTCAATGTAAAAGATGAACAATTTTCAATATTGTAAAAATATATTTATACGATATTCATAAAATATCTTAATGATTTTATTTATATATTATTCATAAAATATCTAATCTCTAATTTTTTTAAACTAAAAAAAAAAATTTAGGAAACACTTATGTTTTTAAAGAAGTAAAAAAAATTTGATAACTGGGTTAAATCTTAATTAATTTAATAATATTATAAAAATATTAGGCAACAAAAAAATTCATAAAAAACAATGTTAAACAATGAAATTCAAAAAAGAAAATAAAATGAAAAAAAGATTTTAATCCATGTTAACTTTTTAAATTTCATGAATAAAATAAAAACAAGTCGTAGTGCTTGGCCCATGAAGCTACGGCTCACACACTGGTCTTTTATTTTTTTTAACCTCGTCATTCGCCCCAACCATTTGCATAAAAAATAACATGTTATTTGCTAGGCTCAAAATTCAGCCACTGATGTGTTAGGACTAACAGGGTTCTTTTGTTGATCCACAAACTTATTCTCAACTTATTTTTTACTCAAAATACCTATGAAACACCCCAAGGACCTTATTAAACCAATATATGGCCTTTAAAAACACGAAAAACCTGTCCAAAACCCAAAATCAACCCAAAACCTAAAAATCCTCCCAAGTCTAAATTTGTTTTTTAGGTGTTTTCATGGTTAAAAAAAAATAAAAAGAAAAAAAACATAATTGTAACCCCCTCCATCTTATAGAACTATTTGACATAAAGAATGATCGTTTTGGTGGCTGAAATCAACATTTTCTCTATCTACACCATAATTTGGCGACTCCTTTCTCTTCTCTGATCAAAGAAGGATCGAAAAATAATAAAAATAAAGTTCAGTATCAAAAATTTTTATCTCCCTCTCTCTCTATGAGAACTTTTTTGTATCTCACCCTTAATGTATGAAAATTGCAGAGAGACCGATAACCTAATATCTCAAAAAGATAAGGAATGAAAATGAACTTCCACAACAAACTTTAAACACACCCCTTATTCTTCCTGCTTTTTTTATTTAATCCTTTATTTTTCAATTAAACTCTTTTTTCTTAAAATAATATGTAATCGGGGACTAATTTGGGTTCAAAAGGGCTAAATGATGTAAAATAAAAATTTAAAAATCAAATTAAATATTTTAAAAAAAATACTACTCTAGTTCACAATGTTTTGTGAGAATGTAAACAAAAAAATTTAATCTCTTTTAGTATATTATATAATCATTTAAGTTTTAGCCTTCATTTTTTTAGGACATTACCTGCGGAGATAACATATATGGGTTTTGTTCCAAATTCTTTTTCAAATTTTATTTTATTAGTTTTGTCCCTTCAAAATAATCATTACATGTTAGTGTTATCATAAAAACCAATCATCTCCTAATTTTCAAGAAAGTTTCCCAAAGTTTAATGGAAAAAATCTTTATAATATATTTGTTTTTGTGTTTTGAAAGTATAGTTAAAAAAAAATTATTTTATTTTTTTTTAAATTAATTTTTTTGATATCGTCAAATCATCTTAATATGATAATATCAAAAAAAAAATTTAAAATATATATTATTTTAATATATTTTTAAATAAAAAACACTTTAAAAAATAATCATTACCACAATATTAAATAAGCTAAAAATAAACAAATAATTCACATGTCAGCTACTGACATTTTTTGCTTGGTTATGTTAATTGAGTCAATAGGCTTGCAAGAGGAATAGAACTCAGCCCAATAAATATAATAATTATTAATTAATTAATTAAAAAAACTAAGGGTGAAGGAGGTATTATTGTAGTCCAAGATTTATATTATTATTCATTGAAATAATAATTTGATAAAATTGATTGTGGCTCAAGAAAAAACTTTCAACAAAATATTAGGGTAAGATAGTCTTTTTACCATAATAAAATTATTTTATACAAATTGTATGAGGTTAAATTGGTCATTTCACTTTTTTGCATGGTAAAAATATGAATTTAACCCTAAAATAATAATAATAATAATAATAATAATAATAAAGATAATGCCTATTACTCATGGATGTTTTTGTTTTTTAATTTTTTTAAAATAATATAATTACTTTGATGCTCTTAAAGATAAAATCAACTTAACTCTCTCACAATTAGTTTTTTTTTTTATCATTTTACATTGATTTTATTGTAGATTTAAAGGTTATTTAGCTCTTTTTTTCTAATTAAAATATATTAATATAATTAAAAAAAATTGTTAACGTCTGTGTGGCACATATTAGTGCGTGGAGAACCCCTACTATGTGTTGGGATGTTTAGCAACCAAATACCGCCTTTAGAGATGGCATTTAAAAGGTCTCGATGCCCCTGGCCTGATGAGAAAATACATGTTTCAAAATTTATGATGGTTTGGCGCTGGTGACCATTTCTTCCCCCCTTCTCTCTCTCTTTCTTCACTAAGATTTTCGCGCTAGCATCTTAAAAATTCAAGAACAGTCCTTTGATTTATTGGTTCTTCAAATTTGTTCCATTTTCTTTTTATTATGATTTTTTGTATCTTGATTAATTTATAAAATTTGTATGTCTTTCCAATTTCATCCTTCTTAAAAAAAATCATCTTTAAATTTGTTCCCAATTCTTTTTATTGTAATTTTTTGGTTTTAAATTGATTTTGTTTTATGATATCACTCTCTTTTGATTTTTTTTTCCATCAAATTTAATTCTTATTCATTTGATTGCTAATTTTTTTGCCTTGATAATTTTTTTGAATTGATATTTTTAAATTGGTTCATAATTTTTTATTGAACCTAGATCCAAGGTTTTATGAGTTGTGAGTTTTTAGGATTTGACTAAGTTTAGGACATTTGCCCGGGCATACAACATTTTTTTTCCTTTACCTAACTAAATTATTTTTTAATGTTTCATCCTTTAATCTTTATTCAACTAAAAATTGTTCCTTTTGTTTTAGCTTTCTTTTTATGAAATTTTTTATTTATCTTGAAAATGACCCAGTTTTCTTGAATTTTTTTTGTTTATTGTCATTTTTTGGGTGTTTTTTGCCTAATTCTTTAAAATTATTTTTTTATCCCTTCCTTAGTTATTTAAAATAATTTTTTAAAATAAATTATAAGATTAGAATTCTATTCTTGTTTCATCCCCCTTTATTAATTTAGTTCTCATTTTTTTATTACTATTTTTTTATTTGAAATTAAAAAAAAATTCTTTTTTTAGTTTTTTTCACTTATTTTGAAAATAAACTAGGTTTTCTTAGGTTTTTTTAACTATTGTTCTTTGTTGGATTTACTTTAGTTAATCCAAATTAAATTGGTTAGGAATTGAGGTTTTTAATTCAGTTTAAGTTTATGATTTACTGGATTGTAAATTTGAAACCTTTGTCTAGGTTTAAAAAGTTCACCTAAATTTTCTTGAGGTTTTTTCTCTTTTTTAAAACTAATATTTTTTTAGTTTTATCATTTAATATTTATATTATTACTGATTAAGCTTCTTCTTTTTTGCATATTTACCTTCCATATGATTTTTTTAACTATGTATTTTTTGTTGTTTTCCTTTTTTGTCTATATATCAGCTTGTTTTCCTCAATCATGTTCATGTCTCAAGTCACATTTTAAAAAAATTAAAACATGTTTGCGTCATAAAAATACAAATATTTTTCAATTTTGCCATCTTCATTTTTTTTTTATCTTTCAAATCCACTCTCTATTTTTTTTTATTGCTATTTTTTTTGTGTTGGGTGATTTTTCAGATCTTTTATAATTTCATCCTCCATGAGTTTTTTTCTATCAAATTTAATTCTTATTTTTTTATTACTTTTTAAAATTGATATTTTTTTTTCATTTGGTAAATTGAAAATTCATTTTCATGCTTTTTTTCCCTTTCCTTTCAAGTGGTTCTTTTTTTTTAATGTTTTTCTTTCTACAAAATTATCTTAATCTTATGTCAATTATCAAGAAATTTGTGAGCTAACCCATTTTAACAAGGTTTTTTTTCTAGTTTTCTTTTTCACCCTTAAAAATTAGGTTTTTTATACTCCAAATAAGCTCATGTCAAGGATTTTTTTACCTTTTTTGTTATCATTTTTTTTGTCATTTTATTTATTTTTGGTATATTTTTTATATTATTTAAATTACCGGTTGGTTTGATGACTTAGGTCTTAAATATTTTTTCTTGTCATTTTTTTCATGCCAAAGAAATTCTTTACCTACCCATAGTGAAGCGTGGTCCACAAATCTAGTAAAGCACTAAAAGAAATGGTATTTTTACTATGCACTACCTCACAAAAATACTATTCATTTAATAGTGCCTTATGTTTTTAACTTTTGTGTGTTTTTAATTTCATAAATCAACATTTAATTTTTTAGGAATTAGACTACATGATTTGTTCCGACATGGTTTTAATGATATTATTCGAGCCTCATGAACTGTATCATGAGTTTGGTGGGTTAACCTGGTTTATTCAGTTTTTTTTTAATTTATATTTTTTTCAATTTCATCCTTAAATATTTTATTAATTAAAAATTAGATTTATTAATTTATTTGGTTTGTTGTATATGAAGTTATCGTGATATTATGAACCGAGACATGGTTTTGACAATTTAACTCAAGTTATTTTTTTAGTTTTTTTAAATTAATTTTTAAATCTCGTTCTTTAACTTTGAGTTGATTGAAAATTATGTTTTGTAATTTTTTTATTTGATTTTTATAGGGTTATTTTACCCTCATGATCTTGGTCATGAGTTTTGTAATTTAACCCAGGTTAACTTAAGTTGTGAGTTTGGTAGTTTAACTCAAGTTGACAGAGGTCTTTTTTTTTTTTTTGAGGTTATCTCGATCTTATAACATAGTTTATGGGTTTGACGAGTTAACTAGGGTTGACACATGATTTTTTTTTATTTTTTTTATTATTTTATTTTTTAATTTCATCATTCACCATTGGATTAATTAGGAATTGAGTTTTATTGGTTATTTTAATTTATTTTCTATGAGGTCATCGTGATCTTATAATTAGATTTCATAATTAGATATATATCCAGAAATCTATGTGTTATTTTTTGTTATTTTTAAAAAATTTAGATATTCATAAATTATCCATTGGGTTTCGAGTATCTAATTAATATATATTATTTATTATTGTTTATTAATAGTTAATTTATATATTTGAAGTTTGAATATGTATATTAAATGATAGATATTATTCATATTATATGTGTGTGTGTGTGTCTTATATCGATAACAAGATATGCATATATCATATTGTGTGTGTGTGTGTGTGTGTCTTATACATATGTCATATTGTGTGTGTGTGTGTGTAGAGTTAGTTTTGGGCAGGTTTTAAATCGGGTTTGATAATATATATACCTTATTTATTATCCAACAATTCTAAAAAATTAATTATCTATTCAAGTCGGATCAATATCCGTTAGATTAAGATTAAATTATCATACTAAATGTGCATACTTATAAAACCTTATTAGGCTGGTGACCCAACAACATTTTTACTAAGATAATTTTTTTATTTTAACTGAAAAAACCCAAAGTAATTTTATTTTAATATAAAAAAATTTATTTATCTATTTATGAATTAACCCAACTAAATCAAGTCTTATAAAATTATGATCATGTGGGTAAGAATGGTGTCATTGGGTTGGGTGCTCTGCACATGATTAGAGCATTTGAATACAAGTTTTATTGTAAGTATTATAAGGATGAACATTTTCGGTTCGGTTTAGTTTTTAATTATAAAAACAAACAAACTAAAATTTTATAAAATATAAAAAATAAAACTAAAACCAATTCAAACCGGTCAATTTTAATTCGGTTTGGTTATTTTATATTAAAAATCAAAATTAAACTAACCTGTTTTGATTCTATTTGATTTGATTTTGACTTAGTTATTTTATATGAAAAACCAGAAACTATATTATTTTTTAGGATATTTTAACTTTTTAATGAGTTTGATTTTAGTTTTTTTATTTAGTTTTTTTAAAATATTCAGTTCAGTTTAATTTTTTATTTTATATTTATAAAACCAAAACTGAATTATATCATATATTTTTTAAAATATTCTAACTTTAATGTTTTAATTTTTTTAATTTTCTTATTTTTTAAGTTTTTTCCTCACCTTTAATGCACTAGGCAGAAGAAAGGAAGACAAGGTACAGATTGGTGGGCCGTCTTCCCGCCATCTACACCGCTCCCCACCACACACCTCATCATCCTCCAATTTTCTCAATTTTTCTTTTTAGTTATTTTGATTCTCTTTCTAGCTTTCAGAAGACATCAAATCTTCTACTGTAATTGGGGCATCTGATCTCTCTGTAGCCAATTTTCTCTTGACTAGTGACTCAGCCCTAAAAGGACACATCCTCCCTCTCTCAGAAACGCACAAGCACTCACACACTCTCTCTCCTATGCACAATACCCAAACACATCTTTCAAAAAGTTTTTAACTTTTGTGAATTCCCCTCATTTTATCTCCCTTCTCTCACTCGCTCTAGCTAGAAACGACAATCATTCTGGAAGCTGCTGAATTTAAGTAGCGGAGAGGATATGCACACACCTATACCACTTACATTTCATTTCACAGAGTGTTATTAGAATCATGTGTAGGGTTTTCTCCAAGAATTTGAAGGGAGCTCTCTATGTATTTTAATTAAGATTTCTCTACTCATTTTTATTTTTTTTGTTGTTTTGTTTTTATCAAGATCATCAGTCTCCATGTTGAATTACAAGTTCCAAAAAAGGTAGAGCTGGGGGTGGTGAGGAGAACAAGTACTATTATAATAATCATAATCATAATACATCATCAAGAAGTAGAAATGGAGGTGGTGATGAAATGATGATGATGAGTAATAGTATGAAGCCTGCATGGCTTGAAGGATTGATGGCAGAGACATTCTTTGGAGGTTGTGGGGTCCACGAGAATCGCAGAAAGAATGAGAAGAACGTCTTTTGCTTGCTCTGTTGCCTTAGTATCTGCCCTCACTGCCTTCCCTCTCATCGCTCTCATCCCCTCCTCCAGGTACACAATTTATTACTTCTTCTCCATAGCTAGCTATCAGAATTCCTTGTATATATCTATATGCATGTCTTTCTTACACATATAATTGTACCTTTTACTCTAAATCTGAACTTTTTTAGGGCTTTGTTTTCCTTTGGAGAAAAAACATCCTTGATTCCTCGGTGGGTATTTAAAATTTCTTCTGTTATTTCTCTTCACTTTTTTTTTTTGGTCCTGATTTTTCTCATGTGAAAGTGGAATCTTCTCTGTGTTTATAATTTCCTTACACAGTCAATTACACCCATGTGATTCACATACAATTTTCAATCCTTTTTACCAGTTGTATTTTTTCTAACTTTTGCACAGTTTTTCTTGACTTGCCACCTTGAATTACTTGAGTCTTCTTTTGAACCATACTCTCCCTGGATTATTTGATGGGTTCTTGATAATTTTTTGAAAGCAGTTCAGAAATCTTAAAATTCCTTTTAGGTGTCATCTCCCTTACATGAAATCTGGGTTTGAAGTTTTGTATTGTATACGTACAATTGTGGACTTTTCTTTATCTACTATTTTTTTTTCAAAGAACTTCATAGATTTTCCTTCGAATATTATTGGCATGTCTTTCTATTTTCTATTTCTCATTATTTAATTATTGTTCATATTCCCATGTATGTAGTTCATCTCTCTCTCTCACCCCCCCCCCCCCCCCCCCCCCCCCCCCCCCCCCCCCAACCCCCCACCATACATGTACATATAAAAATCTTCTGAAACCAACAGCTAAAAGTTTTAGAATACAAACAAGCTAGCTAATATTTCAAGGTCAATTTCCTATTTGTGGGTTTAGCACATTGAGCAAATTGAACATTTATTTTAATTTCTTTTCGGAAATTTTCTTTCTTTTGTATGATTCCACCAATGGATGTCGTCCATGAATCCAAGATCCTCTTAAGCGTATTTCCTTTCTATCAAGATTTTCCTAAGATTGATTATGTAATTAAACTTTACCTTATTTATTTTAGTTTAGATGGTGTTCCATAAATGGATTATCTTGTCTCCCTTGATTCCCACCTTTTTGATTTGGTTTGTTTCCCATATGTGGAAGATTTCTTTTCTATCCATTTCCTCTGCAAAGCTTCCTCACCTGTTGCTTTCAAGAAAGCGAAAGTTTGACCATATTTTTCACTGTTCATTTTCTTGTTCGTTATATTATTTATATATATTTCTAGAATAAAAAATCCAAGTTCATAATTTATTCTCTGCTCAACTCATTTACTATTTTACTTAGCTATTCGTTTTTTCTTATGAGGAAAGAGGTTTCACCTAGAATTTAAGTTGGTAATGGTGGGTGGGGTAAAAGCTTACATCACTTCCATGAAATAATTACAGACTTACAGTTATCTACCCCAAGATGCCCATTGCCTTCCCAACATTATCCTGTGCATCATCAATTATAGTTCGTTTAGGCACTCGTTGTTAATGATCTTTGACTCCATGCGTAGAATTCAATATATATGGCTTAATTGGATGACAATATAGTGGCAAATCGATTCCTACCTATTAATAAGCTTTAGATGGAACTAATTATTGGCGTAATTAGATACCATGCATGTAACAGGTACGGAGATACGTTTACCATGATGTGGTTCGCTTGGGGGATCTTGAGAAGCTCATTGACTGTTCTTATATTCAGGTAATTATAAATTTTGAAGATAATCCAGCGATCTTTAATTAGGTTGAAAAAGAGAAGAGAGAGATTATGATATCAGCTGTTCTTATTTGTTTGACAGCCCTATACAATAAACAGTGCCAAGGTGATATTTCTGAATCAGAGACCACAGTCAAGGTCTTGTAAGGGTTCAGCCAACAATTGCTTCACTTGTGACAGGATACTCCAAGACCCATTCCACTTCTGTTCTCTCTCGTGCAAGGTCCATTTTAATTTCCTTGATTGGTTAGTTTTAATCTTGCGGGTTTTCCCAAGTTTGTAAATGTACATACACTATAAAGGTCTTTTTTCTATGACAGGATTTTTTTTTTTTTTTGAAAAGGGAGTAATTACTACTTTGATTTGGTTGCACTAGGAATGCCAAAAAGGGCGTAGTTGGGGTGATCTTAACTAAACTCCCCCACGCCCCACCCCCCAAAGTGGATGTGCTTTTAGCTTCCTTGTTAGGTTTGTGGGTTTTAGCTGTCTCTTGTTGAATCATCCAGATTATAGCACTTTGTTTCTTGGGAGTTGCAGCAAGTAAATTTTACTACCTATATAGTATACGTACGTACGTTCATTTATGTCGCGTTTCCATTTTTATGTTTGTTTTTGCTTCTCTCTTTTGACCTTCATGCTCATCGACTTAGAAAAGGTACACAAAATGCAGGTTAATCACCTGGTGGATCAGGGGGAGGCTCTCTCTGCTATTCTCTACAGGATTGATGAATCTGATTTTGCATTTTCCCAATTTGAGGGATTGAGGATGGACAGCTCCGAGATTATCGATGATGAAGGCCAAATCACCCCGAGCTCCATTCTTGAGAACCCGTTACAATACAGAGGATCATCGTGCTCCGGTGACATCATGGGCAGTTCAGGAACAGCACATGAACCCGAGGTCCTGAAAAAGAAGGAAAAAAGTGGCTTCCTTCAGGGGAATTTCTTCTCCTTGAGCAGCAGGCGAAAGGGATCTCCTCACAGGGCTCCTCTCTCTTAAATTGGACCCAGAAAAAAAGGGTTCATAAACTATCTGGAATAATATATCTGGAATGCTATGGTACTAAAGTTGGTCATGGTATTAAACCAATCAGTATAGCTAGCAAGCAAGGCTTAGCAATTGCATGGAATGCTTACTTAGGAATTTATCTCCATGTTTTTTTTTTTGGTAATCGTTTCTAGGGTAGGAATTTGCCTGGGCATTTCCATTGCTGACTTTAGGTGGTTGTAGAGAGACTGGATTTCTATCTGAAATCTAGGCCAGCTACGCTCTTCACTCCACCAATTTTGCATCCATGTAATGGAATCTGTACGTATACATTTATATACACGTATGCTGTTTCCATATATTGTATCCGACTGTGATCTTATTACTTTTCATATGTTCATGATCACTGCACGCGATGTTTTTTTTTTTTCTTGAGATAGAACTTGATCAAAGTGGTGCATAATGGACTGGATTATTTTTTATATAAAAAATAATGTTTAGATTTTAAAATGAGTCATAAAAATAACATAAAAAATTATTTATAATAAATTTATAATCATGAGTTAATCTTGAATATCTCATCTTGTGATTCAGATTATATAATTGAAATAACTCTGTAAAAATATAAAAAAAATTATAAAGCATTTAAAAAAAACACTTGTGTTAATTTTTCAAGTCATGAGACCTAAAAACATCAAATCTAGAAAAATTATAAAGTTTAAATTTTAATTAATAATATATTAAATGATAAAATTAAAAAAATTTAATTATGTAAAAAGATTTTAAAATAAAATTTAAAAAATAAAAAATAAAATTATATATTAATCAAAGGGTGAAATTTAAAAAAAAATCAATTCAATAAAAGAAAAAAATAAGGATCAAAGTTGATATTATATTAAAAAATAAAAATCATATATTTTTAATTAAATGGTAAATTTAAAAGAATATAACTCTTACAAAAAACCAAAAAGAAATTAAAAATTAAAAATTGAAAAATTGAAAAACATAATACCTACAAATTCAATTGAATGGTGAAATTAAAAGTTAATAAAATTTTTATAAAAATAACAAGATAAAAAAATAAAAATTTAAAAACTCAATACCAAATTAAAATATAATTTTTGATAAATTAAGATTTAATAGTGAAATTAAAAATAAATAATTTTTTTATAAAAAATCCACTAGCGAACTTATCATACCACTATTTCTAAAATAGTTATTTGATATTGAATTAAGATAAGAAAATATTTATTTTTTGAATTAATTTGAAAATGATAAATGAAATATGAAAAAAAAAAAAACTTGAATGCTTTTAAAATTCAGTGCAAAGTTTTCAGACAAGGGGAAAAACATCAGTGCTTCAAGGTATGGAAGGGTTTTAGGTTATTTTGACCTGGGGATATATAGTGCTCCGATTTTTATTTATTTTTTAATTTGAGAAAATGAAGTGCGAATATGATTTAAAAGAAAAACAAATAAAACATTTTTGGACACTAGCTAGCAAAATAGTACAATTCTCGGGGTGAGGTACGCAAGGGGCGCATGTTAGAGACATGGAACAGGAGGTCATCTCAGGCGTGATTAGTACGAGAGCGTGGGAGTGGGGATTTCAAGTTTCTAACAGACAAAAAGACGGTGTGAGGACAAAAAAAAAAACACCACCCCTACTAACACCTACCGCAACCCCTAAACTAATCAACAAGTATTGTTGTCTTCTGTACCTTTTATTTTGCAATTGGAAATATAATAGTGTTTATCTTTTAAAAAGTATTTTTATTTAAATACTTCTTAAAATAATATTTTTTAGGATTTTTAAATTATTTTTTATATTAACATATTAAAAAAAACTTAAAATAAAAAAATTAATTTAAATTTTTTTAAAAATACTTTTAAAATATAAAAACAAACGTTTCTATCAACGGATTTTTTTTTTTTTACCCGTACTTGGTATGCTATTAGCTCTACATCCTATCGGACCCCCGCCCCATTCATTAAATGCATACACCTATACATTCAAATCCATAATATAATATCTTTCAGTATTGTCTCACAAGGATTTAATGCAAGATATGGGTTGAAGATTCAATTCTAGTTAATTTGAGTCACTCGAATCTAATTTTTTTAATATACACACACACACACACAACTTTATTATAAATTGATGTACTGATAAAGTTAAATTAAATTGATTTTAGCTTGATTTTCTTATCACCAGAATTAAAAATTCAGGATGAAAAATTATTTAATTAACTGATAAATACAACTATTTTTAGGATGTATTTGAGATTGTAATAATAATAATAGTTTAAAGTATTTTTTATCTAAAAAATTATGAAAATAAATTATTTTTATTTTAAAAAATTATTTTTATTTTAATTTTTATTTTAATTTAAAAAATTATTTTTATTTTAAAAAATTATTTTTAATATATATAAAAACATTGATTTGCACCCCGTTACAAATATAGCTTAATAAAAGTGTTGTTTTGTTGATGGTTGTGCAAAGATTCAGCCATAAAATTAGTAGCAAGGGTTAATTCAGTCCCCAAAAAAAATAGAAGTAAGATGGGGTGAGGGCACATGGCCTCTCCCTTTCTTGTCCCCGCTCCCCATTTACCACACCTCCATACAGACAGCAAAATTATTTCCTGACTAAATTAACTGTGCCACGAAGAAAACATTGCATGTACATTTCAAATTTTGTCGCAACGATTGGACTCGTGCATCCTTTTCATCTCTGATTTCACTGTGTCCATTAAAGATTGCAGATTGTGGGTTTAAATTCAAGAGAATGCTGCCTTTTCAATTTAAACATTAAATAAATGAAGTGTTAAGATTCAAACTTCAGATGATTTAATTAATTAATCAAATTAATATCATGTAAATTGAGATCCTAACAGTTCATGTCTGTTTTGTTAACCATTTTGACTAGAGTATTTTTAGAACCACATACAAGTTATTCAATATTAATTTTTTAATATGATGTATTTAAAAAATATTTCTTATGATGTATTTAAAAAATATTTAATATTTTTTTAATATATTTAAATACATCATATATTTCTCACATATGATGTATTTAAAAAATATTCAATAATTTTTTAATATATATATATATATATATAACTCGGGGTGTTCATACTAGGTTACATGCGCTATAATTAATTTTTGAATTAATTAAATATTTTATAAATTTAATAAATAAATAAAATACAATAATAATAACAAATATATATAAAAAAAATCAAATTTAAATTCAAAAAAACAAAAACAAATTCCTTTTATTACTAAACTTTTACCTCAAGTGCAGACAGGGATATTTTTGAAATCACGCATCGTGTATGAAGTGATAAATGATGTTTCCATCAGTAAAAAAATTTGAGCGTGCACCAGACAAAAGGGGACGACGACGGTAACTCACCGTCGTCACCGACACTCAATGAGGGCATGTGTCATGGAGAAAGAAAAGGTCATGGATCATGACTATACGTAAAGGAGGTGATCTGTGGGGATGGGGAGTGTTTGGTTTAAATTGAAGTGGACCAACGAACCATCTAGCCACCGCTTCATTAATTGGGTTGCTAACGGTTTAACGGCAATCTTTTGGCCGTTAACTATTGGAGCTGTACTTTCCGTATCATACTTTCATTTAATTTGATCGCTATCATTGACCAACGACCCTTACAGAAATATTAATTTTTCAGTATTTTAAGTTGAGAATCTTCATACGTGCTCGTAAAAATCCAGTCTACTGTAAGAAGTAATTTCGAAAACTTCTGAGGTCAAGAAGCATTCTTATTTTTAAAAAAGAAAAATAAATATTAATAAAATTATAAATAATTTAGAATGATCTCGAATTTTAGTGAAGACCCTAAAAAAAATCATATAAATTTATATGCTCAGTCTTCATATGATTCTTAGAATACTTTAATGGTTGAATGCATGACACCTACCTAAGAATAGATTGATTTTAGGAATCACATATGCAAAAGTTTTGAGAATCAAACTAAGATTATCCATGTATATTCATATAACTTCCTTATTTATGACTTCTAAACGAGTTAATATAATTCTGGTTTATTTTATATTTTTTATATTTTGTGGAGTTTTTATTTTTTAGAAATTAAAAATAATTTTGTACTTTAAAAAAATTTGAAGTTTTTTTAAAATAAATTGAATTTTCATGAGGACACACGAAATTTTTTGAATAAAAACACAAGAAAATATTTTTTTTAAGAGGAAGTTTTCATAATTAATACTAATATAGTAAAATCAAACTGATAGATAATACTTGCGTGTAAAATGATAAATCAAATTGACAATACATGTCTCGTTTTGCATCCACCCTCGTAGTTAATATAGTTCACAAGCAATAAAAAATGTCAATACATTGTTAATGGAGAGATTAATAATTAGAGTAAATGATTTTTTTGTAGAAATGATATAATTGTAAATTTTATCTAAAAAATTTGATGTAATGGCAGAGAAATTCTAATTTTGAGTTTGTTTTTTAAAAAATATTTTCTTATATTATTTTTTTGATACTTTGAATATTTATTATTCTATACTTGAATTATTTATATTTTTTTATTTGTATCTTTGTTCTTTTATAATTTTTTATTTTTTTCTTTATATGTTTTTTTGAAAAATCACTATACATATACTCTATAGATACTATAGAAATTATCTTTATCATATTCTATTCTTATGCTGCCGTAAAAATAAACTTGAGACCTAACATATTTTTATTAATGCACATTATATTTACTATATTTGATTATATATAAACTCTAATTTTTTAATTTACGGTAATATTCTTTACTCGATATTAAAAAAATAGTAATAACACCTATAAGTTAACTCTTTTGTGTTAGAAAACGACGTGGTTCGAGGTAAATTGAATAAACACCTTAACAATTTATTTTTTATATTTATTGACACATATAATTCATGGTGTATCTAATTAAATGCATGAATAGGCCTTTTAATTTATAATAAGAATAAAAAAAAACACATTTAAAGAGGTTATATTTTTTTTCTAACAAAATTACTAGATTTACAACAAAACACGAGTTAAATAATTAGTTAGTATCTCAACTTGATCAAAAGCTTCTAAAAAGATGGGTCAAGCGTAATTTATCCGAGATAGAATTTATTCACACTCATAATTAAAATGGTTTAACAAATTCTGAAAGACATAGCTCAACCGATCAAATTCTAGATTTACTCTTTACAGGTCACTAATTTAAATTTTACAAACTTTAAAATTATTAAAGGTTTGTATTGTCATTAATTTTATAATTCATAAAATTAATCAATGAAAATTAACCCAAACTACCGTGCTAATAATATAAAATAAAACGCTTAAGAAAGGAAAACAAAAAATTGTCTATATTCATTCGTAAATATCTTAGGTGATAATGTAGTGGCACACGGGGTCAATGGATTTTGCATGGTTTACAACATATACATACATATATATGATCGTGGTCACGTATACATACTAGACGGACGAATCAGAGACTCAGATGGAATATCTCACGTGGGCTGTCCCATTCCATTCAGTTCCCAGCTTTCCACGAGCAGAGAATATAGGCAGTGCAGTTGCCGTTTTATATACAGGACAAGGGGCATCCGTTATTTTCTCCGTTGGTGCACGGTCATGATTGGAAGCATGCAGTTATATTATATACGTCGTGGCTAAACTCCCATACAAAATATTATTCCTGCTTGTATATGACCATTGCATGCCTCGGATGTGGGCTCTTCCCTGTACTCACCCTTGCAGTTTGTTTCCTTCGGCTTTTACTGATGTAATTATTTTTGAAGTATTTGTTATTTGAAAATATATTAAAATAATATTTTATTATTATTATTTAAGATTTATTTTTAATATCAATATATTAAAAAAAATATAATACCATTAAAAAAATAATTTTAAACAAAATAAACTTTTATTTTGGACCAAACAAAAAAATAATATGTAATGAACCGGTGTTTCCTTTCTCCGTATCTGGGCTTCATTGAGGTAATGATGTAATTCCAACACGTGTTATTACGTGATAATTTAAGTGTTCTAGTTTAGGGCTTAGCCTAGGATCTGATTGAAGCATGAAATGACTTAATTAACGATCATTTTAATTAGTATTGTAGGAATTACAGTGATTTAATATATAGATAATTAATGTGGTGATTTAATTCAAAGGGATAAAGTGTCCTGATCCTCGTATAGTGATGTGTAGATAGAAGATAATCTTGTCTATAAATCTGTGGTTATATTTAGTATTTCCCTATGAATTGAGTGATAAAAAAATATTTCTACCAATAATTACCCTCAGGCAACAAGAATCAAGAATTTCCAGAAGGGGCTAAATGTCATTCCACATGCGGGGAGCCAATTGGATGGGGCTAAATTAACCAGCCCTATTAGAGTATAAATAAACAAAGCCCTTTATAAAAGTATTTTTAATTTATTTCTAAAAAATTTAGATTTTTTTTGTTTTAAATTAATTTTTTTAATGTTTTTTTGATTATTTTGATGTTAAAAATAAATCTTAAATCTTAGATTTTTATAAATTCAACATTTTCTTGATAAAACAAACACTTGGATAGTAATTTGCCCTCCAGGCAAGATTAATTTGATATTGCTCTTCCGATCGCTGCATCTTTTATCAAATAATAATTACAATTTCTTATTAGTAACATTTGTTTGGACAGGTGATCAATATATATTATATCCCTTTTAAAATAGAAAACAAAAACAATCAAGTTTTCTGTTTTTATTTTCACATTATTAAACACAAAAAAAATGTGAACTATGACCTAGGTTTTCAACGACCTCGCATGAAATACAACTCGTTGCATAAATATTTAATGCAGTACTAATGAAATTAACTCAAAGGATCGCATGGCTTTTTTTCTAACATCAACCGAGACTAAATCTCATCTTTGATGATATACATCGATCTGATGTATTATAATAAATATTTTATCTAAATAATAATCTCAAAACTTTCATATTGCCGATGACTGCGAGGCTCGTGAGTGTATAGGAGAGGTTACCTTACCCTTCTTGGGATGGGATGCTCCCATCAGCAATGAACTTCACAGTGTGAAAACGAATTATGCACTCGCATTCGTTTTATTTTTAGTTTTCTTTTTTGTTCAGAGTCGCGTGATAATTTTGCTTTAATTATCATAAATTTAAATATATTTAATTAATCAATACATATTATAAATTACATGAAAAACTCCATCTTAAAATCTTAATTAAAAGAATTATAATTTTATTACTTTTCAAACAGCAACTGCGTGGTTCACAATAGCATCAAACACAGCAAGCAGATCAGTAGATTGTTGGTTGGCTGGATGTGCATGTTCCAAAGTCAATAAAGAGTGCAGCTGCAACTGGTTGCACCGCTTTACCCAATGGTTCTTCCTGCTTATTTATTGCCTTTGCGTCTCTTCTCTTGCTGCGCTCCTTCCTGGAAAGTTCCTGCTCAATACAAACTCTCTCAGTACTCATTACAAATACACGTAGTATATGCGTGCATACATACGTACGTACGTGCATGTACATAGTATATGCGTGCATGCATACATGCATGTATGCATGTAAAGTCCAGCACAACAAGGGTTTGGTTAGGAAAAGAAGGCCTCAGGCATCAAACAAAAGATAGTTTCCACAAGAACATGGAGGAATGCATGAACATGATAACTTTTTGACCAGCATTTCAATTAATGTAGGGAACCCCACTTGATGTGACCGATGACCGTGAATTGAATTAGTGTTGTTGGGTTGTTTTTGTAAATATTTTTTATTTAGAAATATATAAAATTAATATTTTTATTTTAAAAAATTATTTTTGATATAACCCATTAAAATAATCTAAAAAAATTAAAAATATATTAATTAAAAAATTTCAATTTTTTTTAATTTTTAAAACACAAAAATAAATATACGTGTCATCATTGAGCCTGTGAAAACCAATAACAGAATTGCTTGAAGCTGAATGCTCTATTTTTTAAAATTATTAAAAAATTTAGTGTTGATTTTTTTCATGGTTATTTTTTTTTAATATACGTCTTTTATACTAGGGTGTTTCTATAAAGTTTCATAAAACGATCCAATCAAATGATAGATTGAAAAGCGATCTTATATTTAAAATAAATTGAAAATAATTAGACTTATAGTAAGGACGACTGAAAACAATATAATTCAAGTCTGTCCGCGTTGATAATTCCTTTATTCATTTTGTTTTCGAGCAAAAGGTAGTCCTCTACTGAACGGACACGTGTCAAACATTGTAGGTTCCAAAAATCTCCGTGCCTCATCAGTTTTCCCTCCTTCCTTGATTTAGTAATTAGAGTTTTCTAATCTCTTAAAACATACAGTAATCCATCAGTAATAAGGATTAATCGATGCTATTAGCATTATCCTTTCTTAAATATACAAGAAAATTAGCATTATCTTTCTCTAAGAAAACACACAGCTTCTAACTTAACTAAAACCAAAACTAAATAAAGTATTTCCACCCTTTTCTTTTGTATCATCAGATCATCAAAAGCAAGAGGAGACGAGGGAATAATCTTCAGCTTCAAACGAGACTGATAAAATCTAGCGATTAGGAGGTGCCCATTTCACTGAAAATATGGGTAGATTTGAAGCATCCGCAGTTGGATATCGTTTTTTTTTTTTTTTTTTTTTTATAAATTAGGTACCATTTTCAGAGAAAATGAGAATTACAAGGATGCCAAGCCCTTCAAGTTCCTAATGATTGAAGTGTTCCAAAAAGCAATAACAAAAAGGGAAGCAGAGCCAGCCCCCCCATGAAGCACTGCAGAATTCTGAGATGGGACAATGCAATTTGCAAGAAAGGCAGAGAGAGTTGCAGGGTTCAGTCTCATCTAAATAAATACACATCCCTATCGTGATCGGCTGTGCAACTTGTTGCTGCCATGCCCAACGATAACACCTCTCTCTTTCTCCCAGCGGCTTATTATGTGACCGTTGATTTGTTGATGTTTGAGAGTAAGTTGCTAGTTGTGTCAGTTTGGTAATGATTGTGTTTAATGTTTGAAAATATATTAAAAGAATATTAATTTAAAATAAAAAACACTTCTAAAAGTTATTAAAAGATACTTCTTTCACCCACTTGCTTTCTTCAGTTCGCGTGATCCATAATTTCTAGCAATAGTATTTTAATAATTTGTCTTCTTATTTAACGTTTTAATCTTTCTTGATCTTCTCGTCATTTAAATCTAAATAGGATTCGTTTCTTTCTAGGTTACGAGAATTATTTTCTAAATTCCAAGTTTGATAAAATCTTAATTTATGAAATGCATGTTACATCATGGATGTATGTGATGCATGGTAATACGTAGATGGAACAAGAAAGGCTAAATCTCCAAAGAAATTTCTGCGATTAATTTTTACTATAGAGCAAGGAATTTGAGAAGAATATTATATGAATGGTAATACGTAGAATATCATCTATATAATGGTTGTGTTGGCACTGACTAATTTTAATTTGTCCTTAATATGTAGAACGGTGTCGATAAAGGGCGGAGTAAAAAAAAAATTAAAAAAAACTAAATTAAAAAAGATTATTTTAAAAAAATTAAAATTTTAATTATTTTATATAAGAAAAGAACAGAGAAAATTTTCCTTATAGAGCCCCTCCCTCCACCACTTGTGTCGAGTGCATAATAGAGGCATCCGTGGAACCTGTTCCACAGTTAGCATCACGGTGTTTACCACCTCACAACACCACGCCGGCGGCGTTTAGTATCGTGGTTGGTTTTTTTTAATCTCAAATTATTTTTTTTACTTTGAAATTATTTTCATAGATATTAGAAATAAATTTAAAAAAAATAAAAAGAATATATTAATATATTTTGAAATAAGCATAGTTTCTCCGGTGCCTCCAATAATTAACTGCATCAGCGTAGACATGATAGTAATAAAGGAGTGACAGGAAATGGGTGCTCAGATAAAGGAGGGGAGGAAGGGTCCAAAAGCCCACCGGCCACCACCACTTACAGCGGGAGTAGTGTTTGTTTTATTTAAGATTTTCTTGATCTTGGCATTACACGATACAAATGCAGATGGGCGCTCTCTGTGTACTCTTGCTAAGCAGGAGAGTGTGGAAAGGGACCTGACACCAGATATTCCAGAGCCCATCAGTGTCCATTTCTTTGACCACCGGTCGCCCTTTTTCTACCCTCCCTTTGACCCTACACCCTACTCTACCACCTTACGGGCTCTGCCCTCTCTCCCTCCCGACCCCCCCCCCCCCCAAAC